>NC_051217.1:30755043-30935043 GCF_015220715.1 Pygocentrus nattereri | reverse complement strand
CTCTCAGGAGCAAAGATGTGTCTAAACGTTGTGGAACAATTTCAGAAAAATGTTCCTCAGCAAAAAATTGCGAAGACTTTGGATATCCCACCATCTACAGTACATAATATCATCAAAAGATTCAGAGAATCTGGAGAAATCCCTGTATGCAAGGGAAAAGGCCAACAATATTAGATGCTTGTGATGTTTGAGCCCTCAGGCAGTTCTGCATTAAAATCAGGCATGATTCTGTACTGAAAGTCACTGCACGGGCTCAGGAACACTTCCAGAAATCACTGTCTGTGAACCAAATTCGCAGTGCATTCCACAAATACAAGTTAAAGCTCAATCATGCAAAGCCATATGTAAACATGATCCAGAAATGCCACCGTCTTCTCTGGGCCAAAGCTCATTTTAAAGGGACTGAGGTAAAATAAAAAAACTCTTCTGTGGTCAGATTAATCAAAATTTGAAATTCTTTTTGGAAACCACGGATGCTGTGTCCTGCGGATTCAAGAGAAGCGAGGCCCTTCAGCTTGCTATTAGCACACAGTTCAAAAGCCTGCATCTCTGATGGTGTGGGGTTGCATAAGTACCTATGGTGTGGGCAGCTTACACATCTGGAAAGCCACTATCAACACTGAACAGTATATAGAGGTTTTACAACAACATATGCTACCATACAGACAACACCTTTTTCAGGGAAGGCCTTGCATATTTCAGCTAGACAATGCTAAACCACATACTGCATCCATCACAACAGCATGGCTTCCCAGAAGAAGAATCCGGGTGCTGAACTGGCCTGCCTGCAGTCCAGACCTTTCACCAGTTGAAAACATTTGATGCATCATGACACAAAAAAAATCCGGCAAAGAAGACCCAGGACTGTTGAGAAGCCAAAATCCTACATCAGATAAGAAGGGGACAACATTCCTCTCCCACAACTCCAACAACTGGTCTCCTTGCTTCCCAGATGTTCACAGAAGGTAATTAAAAGAAGAAGGGATGCTACACAATGGCAGACGTGGCCCTATCCCAACTTTTTTGAGATTCATTGCTGCCATTAATTTCTAAATAAATTAATATATTTCATCAAATTGTTGTACATCTGATGATGTAGGTTTGTTACTTTACTATGCTAACTTGCTATTTAGCTAAGAACAGCAAAATGTAACACACTGAAGTATGATTTATCCTTTAAAAAGCTGAATGAGTATAGGATCCTGGGGAGCGTATGACCCTAGGATATAGGTACACTCTCAATTATAATTACAGACATTCTTAGCATAGTAGCATCTCTTTCAGACTCTAAGATACATGAGAATGTAAAACACAAGCAAAAAACCTGCTAATGCCAATATCATTTTCGCCTCTGATCTAGCTGACGTCAACCAGCCAAACTCTTTACAAAGTGATAATTCATACAAATGTCTACAGTTAATCTGAATCAAGTGCAGAGATGAGAAAAATTAACATTTTATCTTGAAAGTGTAAAAATAAAAGTAAAAACAACTCATTCTCAAAATGCTAACATATATGCTAATCAGCTATTTTTAAGCCTTATATTAGTAGCACTGGGAGGGTATGAGGGTGACATTTAATGATGTATAGCACTATTGAAATATACACATAGACCCCATATTGACCACTGGATCATGCATCAACATCACCACCATAATGATCCAGGCAGCTTATCAACTTGTCTTAACTCTCAGGACGCTGATGTGAAAAAAAGACGTCCAAGTCTATTACAGCTCAGGGCTGTACAAACCGTCGCACAATCCAAACCAGATCTCTGGAAATTACCTTTCACAGGTGGGACTGAACAGCTATTTTTAATTGTTTATGGTCACTATAACATTATGCTGAGAGCTAACTAGTTGGACACCACAGTCAGACTATTAATAGGTAACGTCAGCGCTTAATGCTATCTAGCTATGAAAGTTGAGACATAAGAGATCATATATACTTAATTGCCCATAATCGAGGCTTCATCTATATTGCCGTTTTCCTCCAAACCGTTTTTTATGACGAGCTACTCATGTTGGCTCAGCAACTGACATATTATGAATCTGGCTGTAGTTAGCTTGCTGGCCAATAAGAAAGATGTACACAGAAAAATAATGCTGAAGTTGGCTTCGTATTTGCAATCTCATTGACATTTTCTGTTCCACCTTAAATGCCATTCTCTGCCTCATTAAGGTAACTGCTGCTAACACGACTCATAACTACAGCCTCATTTCACAAATATTAACCAAGGAAAATAAACCAAATCCATGCGTGGCAAACATGAATCTTTATAATTCCTTATGACAATTAATTATTTTTCACCACTTTAGTTCATGTGAGTGTATCATTGATACACACTCCTCTCTTCAGTGTCTAGCAGCAATTATAACTTTCTATATTCGTTAAGAAATCCAAACGTTGTAGTACTGTTTATCCAGAAAAACTACAGCTCCCCCATATACTTGCCTGTACCAATATGGCAGATGCATTGACGTATCACAGCAATGGGCCGAAGTGGCAAATGCAGCATCTATACATATACACTCACTAGCCACTTTATTAGGTACAGTAGGTATTGCTAGTAAATGGTTGGACCCCCTTTTGCCTTCAGAACTGCCTTAATTCTTCATGGCATACTTTCAACAAGGTGTTGGAAACATTCCTCAGAGATTTTGGTTGGTTATTTGAGTTACTGTTGCCTCTCTATCATCTCGAACCAGTCTGCCCATTCTCCTCTGACCTCTCACATCAACAAGGCATTTTCGTCCACACAACTGACCGCTCACTGGATATTTTCTCTTTTTCGGACCGTTCTCTGTAAACCCTAGAGATGGTTGTGCGTGAAAATCCCAGTAGATCAGCAGTTTCTGAAATACTCAGACCAGCCCGTCTGGCACCAACAGCCATGCCACGTTCAAAGTCACTTAAATCACCTTTCTTCCCCATTCTGATGCTCGGTCTGCACTTCAGCAAGTTGTCTTGACCACCACTACATGCTTAAATGTATTGAGTTGCGGCCATGTGATTGGCTGATTAGCTAGTGGCCAGTGAGCGTTTTTGTCAATATCAGCAGGTTTCGGTGACTAAATCAAGTGAAAATAAAGAATGAATTTGATCTAATCCTGTAACAAATCTAGCCAGAAATGTCATGTTGTTACCTGTGTATTTCTTTCTGTGCAGTGTTGGGGTGGTTACTTAAAATGGAGAAGAATCTAGAGCAAATCAATAATTACTTCTGTCAAATTGTGTCTCATTACTCATCATTTTAAGTGTAAAATACAAAAGAAAGCCCAGCAGTCCTTTATAGAAAGAAAATAAGCCAAATAAGAGTAAATGTCATTAAAAAGGCCTGTCACTATCTGTGTCTTTGAATGAGACACAACCACTAACCTCAAATAAAAACTTCAAGAATAAAATGTACAGTTTACAGAACTTATACTGTACTGTGTTACACAACTTTAACACACACACACACACACACACACACACACACACACATCTTATCCTTCTGGGTTGCGAGGACAACTTTAATAGAGGCAAATGTAGTTACATTACTGGAATGTGTTACTCTGTACTGCACTACTCCAAATATCGTGGGGAGCAGTTGGGAGTACAGTGTTTGAGTAGTTCAAACTTCATAGCTTGCTTTAGTAGTTTAGTAGCTGTTAAAGAAAAAAATAATCAGTATTGGTCAATAATCAAAATTTATATATCAGTATTGGTATGAGAAAAAAGCAGTACTGTGTTGGGTCTAAAAAAAGGCTCAAGTAATGGTCACTTTCATCATGTTATTGTCCTGTTGAGTCCAGTTCCAATTGATTTGGGCTTCCAGAGCAAAAGGCTCAAATATGTTTAAACCTGCCCCAAACCACCACACATTTCACCCCATCTTATGAGCAAATCCATCGTATAATGGTTCCATTCAGAGATGCATTCTCCCACTCCACACACTCTAATGCTAGAGAGAGAGAGAGAGAGAGAGAGAGAGAGAGAGAGAGAGAGAGAGAGAGAGAGAGAGAGAGGGAACAGGAGCAGAAGAGAGGAAGCTATGGTAAGAGAGAGCAAGAAAGAAAAAAACGAAACAAAAAAGCATGAGTGTGAATTGCAGAAATAGCAATCAGGTAAACTTGTGTTTTATACAAGTTTGATGTCAAATTACAACCTAAATGACATTAAACAAATAAAAGGTGGCAGTCTCTCACATTAGTCTGTTTGTCTTGCTAACCTAACTGGGCAGTGCATTTCTTGGTCTGTCTGTATCTTGTTTACTTGCCAGCCACTTCCAAAGCTATATTCCGTGAGTTTGTGTCTGATGAAACTGAGTGTTATACAACTACTTATTATGATTGATGAATGCCAGTGGACAACAGTGTTTAAGAAAAAAAATGCTTTGCACATAAACACATGTTCACAAGCGTGTGCACGAAATTCAACTTGAGCTTTGCAGCAGCAACCTCTGTGGAGACCAGTCCAGACAACATGGGTATGATATCACACTCCTCATGCTAGCACATCATTTTAAAACAAGAATGATCATGTCATCTCTCAAGTCAATGTTTAGTTAAAACTCTAGTCTAAATTGAAAGCAAGGAAACAACGTTGTGATTTAATATTACATTAAAAATGCTGTTTTTAATAATTTTTTATAAGTCATGCCAATGACCAATGTAGAATTCCAGCAAAATTTGACACATTCAATTAAAAAGGTTTCAAAAAATCTTGAGGTCATTAGTTTTAGGCGAATGGTGAGGGTAGAAGCATGTGAAGCCCTATTCCACCTGGATTAGTTTTACCTGGGGAGGTGCTGTAATCTGAGTGATTACTGATGAAATCTGTGATTTTAATCCAGTATTAATGTGCAATGTGTGCTAAATAATAATTCATGTGAATTACCTTGTCTAATTCTCTCCCTGAGTATCAGCACTCCTGTTCGCATCGATATCACTGTAGTGTAATAAAAAATGGGTAGATGAAAATGGAGCTTATTTTTTCCTTTTGACCTGAAGACAAGACTAACATCTGAAATGGGGTTTGATTTGACACAAAGTTCATGAAAAGACTACTGAAATTCACAACTTTTTGGTGAGAGCTGAATTACAGGGAAAAAGAAAAAGTGAAGTAAAGTTCCTCTCAATGCATTTTCTGTCTTGTAGGGCAGCATTCAGTAAGCTGAATGAACTTATTTTACTAGCCTCATGTTAGTCTATTTGCCATTGAGCTGCACAATGTGTAGTTATTGTTTAGGAGTGTAGCGTAATACTGACATAAATGTCTGGGGAATTTACACAGATCTTTTATCCCGCACAAATCCACCACTCAAATCACACACATATTACACCACTGGACCTCCTCTGATAAAACTGATCCATCTTGAATAGGGCTTAAGATGCAGGTTGGAACTAAACTCTGCTGGAAAGCATATCTCCAAGGGAAGGGTTGGTGACCACAGCCCTAAAGCAATGACCCTGAGTTATCAGTCTAATGAAGGAGGGGAGTCCAGTCAAGCGGCTGGTTTCCAAAGGCTGTTGCAGAGTTGCCTGAAAGCATGGATCATTGGCTCTTGACTCTTTAACTCGCTGTATGAGAGTCTACCTCTGTCTGAGCCTGGCTGACGACGAGACACTTTCGCTGGAAGGAACAAGCCCACATGGTGCAGTGATTCGGTGAGTTAACAAGCGCCTTTGCCGTGGCCTTCTCGGAGGAAGGTTCTGGAAGCACGGATCAGTGAGCACTCCGCTCTGCAGTTGGAGGGTCTTGGGTCTCGAGGAGGATGCCAAACACAAATGTGGCCAGGGGCTGGAGTCCTGACCTGCGGACTTGTCTGTCTGAGCCTGCCGCTGTTCCCGCTCCCACACCAGCCTGACAGCAATCCTCCAGCCATGTTCAGCAGGCTTGACCACACGTTAGCCCCCTTTTATATGTCGCAGCACAGAAGCAGGTGAATTCAACAGGAAGCTATATTGTAAAGTCGCATGGAAATACGCTCTAAATCACGAGTTCCCAAACTTTCTGTCACAGGGGCCGAGGGCTTGCTAGCATCTTAATTTTCACACATTGTTAGTATATATATATATATATATATATATATATATATATATATATATGTGTGTGTGTATGTATAGTTAGTATATGTGGAAACATTTGGAGCACTTGTGCTTTCATAATGGAAATATTCAGTCCAGTGTTCTCTCAATGCCCTCCTGTCATTAGCTTCAGAGTTGGTAGCTATTTAAATGTTGTTACATCTCTGCTGCATTTAGTGATGACTGTGTGGTGTTAAATTATTAATGAACTTACTTTCTACTCTTTACCCCCCTTCCTCATCTCAATATTGTTCCCTGTGCTCTCAAAAAAGCAAGTGTGAAGAGCCTGTAATTCTCTCCTCATTTTTTGCATGTTGATTTTGCATGCTAATAATTGCACTTCTCATTGGCTATTACAGTAGAGAGGTAGGAGGTGTGGTCATTGTGCAGTAAAACTGGTCAACAATGGCTGCAGCACAGTACAGTATACAGACCAGATATATTTGTCTTTTCAAGCTAGTTTATATGAAGATCCAGACAAAGTCACAAAACTATGGGCAGGTGCCAGCCAAGCATGTCATTACACAGCAATGTTTAATTTAAAAACCTTACCATGGGTTTTGTAAGTAGCCTTTTTTTATGCATTTCTGGCCATTAAGATAATACAAATTTTCAATAGCAATGTTATAATAGCACCAAGCTAACATATATTCTCATTTTGTGGCTGCTTTCTAGATTACACACTCACATTTAAAGCTTGAAACAGACATTCAAGTAACATATTCCATACTTTGGACAGAATACAGCTTGGTTGTTGGCTCCTTCAGTAAAGATTTAAACCCTCTGAATGTTACTGGAGCCTGGTACCTTAACTACAGACCACTTACACCATATTCTATTGAGGACATGAGAATATGGTCTATTTAAGCCTGTGATCAACAAAATCTAATCTGTTGAATGAGACAGAATCACCTACGAATATGTTTTTCATATATGGCATTGTTGTTTTATGCTGTCTTTTCCATCAAGAATGTCTGCTTGTGAAACTGCAGCTGCAATAGAAAAAGTGTGAAGGCTGCTTGATTGGATTGCTTATTTGAGTGGGTGGGAAATTTGCTCAGTGTAACTTGCTCAGATTTGAGCAGCAAATTCTGACAGCTTGCAAAATGACATTCTTTCTATAAAAGGGAAATATGGCACATTGGCTGAGATGTCACATTTCACAAATTCTTGTATGGTAGATACAATAATGAGTAATGTATGTGTGAAATGACAAGGAAAATACAGTTTTGTTTACCAAGACTCCTTTACGTTTCATACTTTTTTCAGTTTGATTTTGTAATATTCCACAATTTCATTGAAATGATTTGGTCTTTTATGGTATGAGAGAGTTAGGGCAACCTCCTGATGGGCCAAATCTAATTTTGTCCATGGGCCTCACTTCAGTGCCTCACTTCCTTGCTCTTATCCAAGGACACAGGCACAATATTTTCAAAGGCAATCAGATCAGATTTTGTCTTCTTGATTTGAACTGCATATTCCAGGGTTTAATCCAAGCAAAGAACCAAAAATAGTGCTAGGTGCAGCCTTTTGTCAGGTGTTCTCATTATATCTCTAAGCATATGGACACAGTACAGAGCCTACAGAGCCCCTGAGGGTTCAACCAGGTTAGCCTAAGCAATTAGACAGGGCAGGTTTTAAAAAAACATAAGACTATTCTTGAGGGGAACTGACCGCGTGTTATAGTGGAAACAGGAGTCAGGGGTCAAATCCTCCCGTAATCTGACACAGTAAAGCTAAACTCTGATCCCTTTAGAATGGAGATGCACTTCATAAATGAGGATTATTCTCCAACCTCACTGACCATGTCAAGCACGTCTAACCCTTATTCATCCTGGACGACTTATCCAAGACATTCATGCCACCCCAACTGCATTGTCTGTATGCCTACCTCTTCCCAAATCAGACTGCAACATTATGTTTCAGCTCTGGCAGCAAACACCCATTGTCACACAGCAGGGGGGACTCAACAAGTTTCTTTTCATTTAACAGAAGAAAAGATTGGGCCTGGGGAGGGGGTGAACGTCAAAGCATGGCAATCCTATTTCATGGAAGAAAATCCCCCCATACCACCTCCACCCCCATCTTCCTGTAAAGTTGATTTGAAGTCATGGTTAAGTTCTCTCCCTTTGAGCCTGGCCAGAGCAATTTGCCACCTGGAGAGGAGGGTAGAGTTGGGGGTGTCCGCTTTTAATTGAAGGGTCACTTGGTACGGGGACACCACATCCTTTGGGCGTTCTGGCTGTCTTTGTGCTGGGCTCCAGCCACAGGAAATCCCCCACCTCATTAAGGGAGAAGAAAGATTAATTGACCAGTTCACTAACTTCCAGCCCCAGGACTTGATCAACTTTGTGAAGGAACTCACCAATTAGACCTTAGCTCAGCATGATCCGTTTCTTAGAAGAAGAGTAATCCTTTTTATTATCATTAGTCTGGGCAACTGTCTGAAGGGATAAAGGTTTATTCCCCTTCCATATCTTCAGACACAATAGGAGTGTTGGTTTTGAGCCAAGTTTTTTCATGACAGGACATGGTATCATCTACAATGAGGAATGCGTTCAAAGGAAGGCCCTAGCATGCACATGCATAGGCAGACACCTGTGAAAACAAATTGATCCTGTGAAGTCAAAGTGGGATGCCTGTTTCTGCCAACACTCTGAAGTCAGGGTCACTGTTATCAAGAGGCGCCGCTACTACACAGCCTTTCACTCTGACCTGAAAACTCTCTACAATGTCCACCTTTTCATTTCGACAAACAGGAGGGCACGATGTGCAAGCAACATCATGCTGGAGAGTTGTTACCTCAGCCCAGGAGGCCTGAAATATGAATTTAATACAGTCTGTAGGGGAGCTGGGTCGTGTCTGCGCCACAGAGGATTATACATCAGACTAGACCAGGTCAGCGACACAGTAAGCCCATTACAAATTTAACAACCCAGGGTCTGTAGAAAAACCCCATGTGGCGATCTCCGCCATTTCTCAACAAAAGGCCAGGCCAATTTCTTCTAGTAAACTGCTAGATTGATGTGACACTTTTGGCTCCAATTAACCTTAAAAGTGAACATTCTCCTCTACCACCTCCCCCCTCTCGCTCTTGCTTTTCCAATTTTATTCCGAAATTAGTTTTATTTATTTATTTCTCAAGGTGGCAGGCATTCACAGAAACAACAAAGGGAATTATGAAGAAATCCATTTTCCTCCACACTATATCTCAGCTGGCTTTACTGACTTTCACAAAGGCCTTAGTAAGGCACATGTGGCTGCAAGAAGTAAACCCAACAGCATCAGATACATAGAGCACTACACCTTATATAATGAGGCCTTTTTAGCTTAGTAACTCTCTGAATGCACAACACACAGAAAAACAGCAAAGGAGCAGTCTTTTATGTTCACTATTCCAGGCAATGGGCTGTATTATTTAGTAGTGGTGCCACTGCACTAAGCTATCCACATCTGATCTGCGCGGGCCTGCTGTGTGCTACGGTTAAGAGGTTTATGTCACTTGGCTCTGTGTGATGCCTTTTTAACCGCGGGCGAAGGAGATGTCACTGGCGGAGAGGTGTTGGGAATATGGTGCCAACACCTGTCGGTTCTCTGTGAGGTTATGTCCCCGATAACAACTCTGATGCAAAAGCACACACACAAACATATGGGAGTGCACGCACACTCTCGTGCGCACACACACACACACACACACACACACACACACACACACACACACACACTCATGCACACACGTTTGTGCTTTTAGGGGAATAGAAAGCTGCATATGTCAGCTTCACTCACTTCAAGAGTCCATTCTCAGCCTATTATAGATCTACTCCAACGTGGGGTGCGGGAACTTGCCTCTCCGTGTTACCCAGGGCTGGTTAGTCCTCATGGGTGAACTGATACGATTGGTTGACATTTCTACGGCTCCAATTAACCTTCGATTTGACTCTCAGTATACTCTGTCGTCTTCTATTGTCTCTCAGAAAAAAATAGGAATAGTAGAGGGGTGCATGTGTTCAGAAAGCATCTGTTGAAGATGGGGGGATTTTGCCTGAGTCTCTTTACATTTTTCCAATGGGGAACAAAATAGAGCTTCTTGTATCACATTGGACTAAAACAATGGCTTTGTTAATTATATGTTTTTGAAAAGCCTGAATAAGTAACAGTATTAGAAAAACTGGGATAACATTGCGTATTACTTTATGGAAAAAGGTAAGGTCAGTTATTCACAGACAGTTATTTGTCAGCTATCCTAACCATGTGGCATATGTAATGTCAAACAACATTTCCCAACTGCCCAAGTCATCTGGTCTGCATTGTTGTGTGAGCCGTGATGCAGGTTCTGGAGTTTTGGTAGTTGTAGTCCACTAGGTAATTAGAACAGTAGAGAAATTATACATAAAACATAGATTGCTCAAAAGCCCAAAAGCTTTTGAGTTTGGGGCTGTAATGTCATATTTAAAGCCAGTAACAATTAGGGATTTTAAAGGTGCCTGCTGAAAAGCATGCCCTCCCAAAGATGCCTCTGGATTCAGGAGCTGAGGCACCCCATGCTGTTCCTACTGCCCATATTCACACAAAATAGAAACATTTTAGACACCTTTTCACAGTTAAAATGACAATTTTCTCCACTTACTGAAAGTAAAAGCTTGAATCAGTGCTAAAAAATTTGAATTTGAACAGTGACCAAGCAACAGTGTTACCTGTTCAAAAAATTACCTATAGCTGTGAACACCAACACATCCATCCCATCCATCCATCCATTTATAAGCCGCTTCTCCGTCAGGGTCGCGGGACACCAACACAAATCTGCACTATTTGGAAAGTACAAAAGAAAACCCACAAATTCTTTTTAGCTTATTTAGAAGAAATAGCAAATTGTAAATGTTTTGGAAAAAAGTATGTCACTCTCACTGTCTGTCTTTGCTCTGAACAAGACATAGCCAGTTAGGTTTAATTAAAACTGAACTGCTAACTGCTGTTTGAGAACCAAGAAGCTAGTCATTAGAAACAGTCATCTGGGGGAAAAATACAAATAAAATACAAAGCTTACAGAACTGTACATGAATGAAAAATTGCATCCAGCCTGTCCAGGTGTTGTTGGTCTTCCTCAGCATGGAAATCTTTATCCAGCATTTTTTCATATTAGCATGATTGGATGGGTCGAAAGATTGCATGTGAAGTTCACAGCGGAGGAAAGTTGTTTCCCATGCTCTGGTAGTCCAGAGCGAAGACGTGCAGTCAGTTGTCACAGGCAGCACACACACACACACACACACACACACATAAATTACATATGATGACAGATGCGGATAATATGTACAATAAATGTGTTTTACATGCATTGCATGTAATTAGTATTCTTGTCTTAGAGATATTTAAGTAATGTAAGACATGTAATTATTAAATCAGTAACTATACTGTGATAAGAATTTAAACTGTAATGTGTTAAGTTAAGAAGGAAAGAGCCATCAAAAGACTTTCTGTGACTTTATATCATGTCACCCCAGCACTTTTATAGAAGTATAAAGATGGCACATTTAAGAGTGAATATACAGGCCAAGCAGTTCACAAATACTGAATAAAAATGCTTTGCGACGGCATACTCTATAACTGACTTCACTACTTCTAAGTATCTCACCTCATCTTATGATTGTGGGTTTTATCATCGATTCATCAAATTCAAATAATCACAAAATGCTGTGCCTTTCCATTTGGCTCCCTGCCTCTTAATCAAAGGTCTAAAGTGAGAAATAAAATGTGTATTATTGTGGATTATAGGGATTGCAATCATCTACTCTGCGGTAGCTGAGCACCTCCCCCACCAAACTGCTTCTCTCCACTTTCCCACGGTTCAATCAGAGGGCATCTGCAGCAAGCGTCTTCATGCAAGAATTTTCCTCATTTGAAGCAGATCTGACAATCCTGGGCTGTGGGCACTTTCTACAGCTTTCTCTCCATCTCTCTCCCTCCTTCCTTCCACCCTCCCACGACTCTGAACTGCCATCTCTAACCTGGCCAGCCTTTCATCCTCCACAGAACAGGTGCAAGAGGTGTTCAAAGGCTCCTGCCGCACAGCGCTTTCATTTGGGGCTGCACTAAAAGTGGCGTGACAGATGGCCCGGGCAGCAGTTCATTTTGGGGAGGGGCAGAGGAGTCAGAAATTAGGCTAAATATTTTGCTAGGCTTCTGACAGATAAACGCAGGTGATGGGATCACAAGAGTGCAGTTTGATTAACTGATTCATTTGTATAATTAATTAGTGTTTGGGGGACATAAAAAAGGCAGCTTTCAAAAAAAAAAAAACAGAGATGCAGAGTAGGAGGTTCTGTTTTTTTTGCAATGGCCAGGCAGCATAGCAAACAACTTAACAAAATGATCACAGGAAAAAGGTATAGGGCTACACTTTATGTTCAAAACACGCTATTCTGATTTGCTATAGGTAAAGAACAAAAACCTATACAGTACTGTGCAAAGACAGAGGCCAACCTTCATTAGTTTAATTTCCAGGACTGACAGCTGAAATCAACAGACACCAAGTTATTGTGTCCTTTTTCATAAAATTACGGCCTTAACAACTAAATAAGATAATAAAATGTTTAGTATTTAGTACCACTTTGTGCTCTCTGCTTTTGTTACAGCTTCTGCTCTTTTCAGGAGACCTCCTTTCAGTTTTTCTAAGAAATCTGCAAGGATCATTTTCAACACCTCCAAAGTTCAGTCTAAGAAGTTGGTTACATTTCATGCTTCTCATGGTCCCAGTAATCCCAAAGATTAATTTAGACTCATTAATTTAGAATCAGTCCGTAAAACCTTCCATTACTTAAATGTCCAGTTTTGGTGTTCTAATGCAATTTTTTTTTTAATTTTGTGTATATTTCTTTTTCTCAGTACATAAACACAACACTTTTTCAGATCTAAAGCAAAAGTGTATTTTCTCCTCTCTCTCAAAGATGAAAGCTTTAAGTACTGTTTATCTAATGGTGACTTTTTTGGGGGTCTACCAGAAATACCTCCTGAAAAACCACTAACTTGCACTGTTTTGCTGTTTTAACTGGAAATTATTTAAATAAAAGGGTGGTCTCTGACTTTTGCACTGTACTCTATGTTAACAAATATTTTGTCTTATTTCCACATTTAAATCTTCTTTGGCAGAACAGCTGAAGCCAAATTCTCTCCACTACTTGCAGCGAATATCCAGCAAGGGCCAGAGATGTTAGCTGTTGTGATAGGCTGTCGTCTCCTGTTGTCATATGCCAGTGACCGAATGAGGACCCTGGCCGAGAGCTTGATTAATATTTCAGAGCTTGTGCTTTTCCCCAGCCTGGCCCATAATTTAGAGTCAGGAGTGCCGAGGTCATGTAATGGTTAAACTAAAGCATGAGTCCTGAACAGTGAAGAGCCTAAACGCGATAGGCATGCATTATTAAAATCCCCAGGTCACTTGCAAACTCACATCCTATCAAACGCAGAAAAAGGAGACGATGATGCCTCTGACTCCGGTTTGAACTCACCCCGAAAACACAAACCATTACAAGTTCAAACAGTTCCCGCCTTGACGTTTTTTTTCATTTTAAATTGTACATTACATGCTGCCTTTAAACTGCCACGGCTCCAGCTGAACTCCATGTGAATTAGTGCATCCGGATTCAAGGAAGGAGCAGTCACCTCGCCATGTATTATTCTTTCTGTTTCATAATTAATTACCCCAACAAACATAGAGAGTTGAAAGTGAGAACATTACCTCTGCACTTAAGGCCTCGAGTGTGTTATTCATAAACTTGAACCTGAATTTCAAACTTTCCCTTAAGCATTTTAATTAGATGCCGACTGAACTGTCAGTTCAATGCTATTCAGATCTAAATCTACACTGTCAGAAATAAAGGTATGTGAGCCTACCCTCAAAGGGTACAACAGTGGGTTTAAGGTCCAGTTGTTTACCTTAAATAGGGTTGTCCAGGTAAAATGTGCATATTTGTACCTTTTCGTAACCTAATATTATAAAGCAGAACAATACAATAAAAAGCGTGGGGATGAGACGGGGTGTGTGGAGTCAGTACAACAAATATAATACTACAAATATAATTTCAATGGATCATGTGTACAATTATGTTCCTTGACTAAAGGTACTGAGATGGATTTTTGAAGGCACCACCCCAGTGACAAGAGTGACAACAGTGACAGTTTACTACCTCTTTTTTTCTGAGAGTGTATAGTCCCATCAGCCAGTTACTTCACCATCTAACACTTATGAATCCAGAGAATATATGTATATAATATATATATGTATAGAATCCTGTAAATATAAAACCATTTCTCTCAGTTGCAGCCTAAATTATATATACATATATATATATATATATATATATATATATATATATATATATATATATATTTATATATATATACACACACACACACACACACACATATATATATATATATATATATATATATATATATATATATATATATATATATATATACATAAATAATAGAACTGGCCTTACCAATAAACCTCTGGACAAATAAAGTAGATTTGGGAGTCACTCAACAAACATCATGTACAGATCAATTAATAACAAAAAACCCACAACATTTGCATCATTAGATGCATATAAAGCATCTGATAAAAATACACTGGACTTTTTACGTGCAACTCCACATAAAACGGGCTTTGAAGAATCATTCATTTATTTGATAAAGATACTGTATATCACTCATGGCCGGAACATGCAATGATGTGCAAATCATTTAAACCTTATATTTAATTGAAAATAGTACAAAGACAACATATCAAATGTTTTTGATAAATATATGCCCATTTTGAATTTGATGCCAACAACACATTCCAAAAACAGTTGGATGGGGGCAAAAGACTGGTAAAACTGTGTAATGCTCAAAAGACACTTGGTGGTTGATTGGCAATGGGTTAGTAATGGGTTAGTGATTGGGCATGAGTGGCCAGTTTAGAAGTAAAGATGAAGAGGGGTCTCTCTGTGAAAAACTGCACGAGCAAATAGTGCAACAATTCAAGAATAACATTTCTAAATATAAAATAGTTAAGTTTTGCTTTTCATGATCTATGGTACATAATAACATTAGAAGATTCAGAGAATCTGGAAAAATCTCTATACATAAGGCCAAAAACCAGTATTTGCTGGCCAAGATCTTTGGACCCTCAGGTGGCACTGCACTAAAAAAACAGATATGATTCTCTAGTGGAAATCATTGCATGAGCTCAGAAACACCTCTGAAAACCACTGTAGGTAAAAATAGTTCATCCACAAATGCAAGTTGAAACTCTAAAACTTTATCAAAAAACTGGAACAGGATCAAGAAATGCTGCCACCTTCTCTGGGCCTAAGCTGATTAAAATGTCCAGACCTGTCACCCACTGATAACATTTGCTGCATTATGAAATTAAATATATGACAAAAGAGACCTTGAACTGTTGAGCAACTGAAATCCTATATCAAACAAGAATGGGAAAACATTTCACTTTCAATATTACAGCAATGGGTCTCCTCAGTTCCCAAACGCTTACAGAGTGTTGATAAATAAGATGTACTCAAACATAGTGGTAAACATGCCTTTGCCGCAACTTTTTGGAACATGTTGTTGGTATCAAATTCAAAATTCGTCTTAATGTTGTCTTTGTAGTATGTTCTATTTAAAAATATGGTTTACATTATTTGCATGTGATTGCATCTTATTTTTATTAACTTTTTTGGAAATGGGGCTGTGGAAAAAACATCTAAATTAATACCTAAAGTCATAAGCCTGATAAACACATTATTTCTGCAATCATAGTGTTCTACAAATTGGTCAAAATCAAGAATCTCACCTCTTACTGGATACCACTGGAATACTGCAACCCAAAACACCCTACCCCTGCTGGTAATATTAAATACCAAGGCATTAACATTTCCTCCAAGCTGTAAGACCTTTCCTAGCTCATTTTCATACGTCTGTGTTCATGAAAACAATAGATGACTATTTGCAGTATTAGATGAACTTACCCTTTTCCTTAAGTGGCAGAACTGCAACAATCAGTGAGACACTCTCCAAAGCTATCTACTGTACTGTCTACTCATCATCAACTGGTTCAATTCACTGGACTCAATAATAACTAAATTGTACTGGAAAAAAAATATGAGGATCAAAATAGCCACTGTACAAATATAAGTAAGTAAGTAAGTGGACAGATAGATAGATAGATAGATAGATAGATAGATAGATAGATAGATAGATAGATAGATAGATAGATAGATAGATAGATAGATAGATAGATTCTAGAGGGTTACATACACCAAATTTCCAAGTGTTTTATTTGGCAAGCCAATTCCAATATATCAGTAAAGGCATCTACCCAAAGTATCAAAACAAGTCTTGTGCAGAAATGGAACAATCAGGATGCAATGGGATCTCAATATTACACCTAGCATTTCCTAGCACAGCTATTAAATTTGGAGAACAATTCATTTATAGGACTTTCACTTGGTTAATTCTTAATGAAATACTTTACATTTTCAATAACAAACAGTAAAAACTAAATTATGAGTGTATCAGCTCATAACACAATTAAAAGAAAACCTGGTTAAACTGAAAAGTTTACGTTCTAAATGCCAGTCAGAACAAAACAGCTCCCAGATGAAGAAACACTGCTGATGAGTTCAGAGATAGAACGTTTAGAGAAGAAAGACAGAGAACTTTACCAGCACACACTAGGAACACACTTTATCCTTCATTCAAACAAAGTTTCAAACAAACTAAAGCAAACAGCATTATTTGCTGCCAAATCTGCCTCCTAAAACCTGCAGACATCTCTGCTTTTCACAGCTCAATTGAATGGCTGTATAAGGTTGTGATACAGAAAATTTAATAATGCAGACACACTATAAACTCTGGATACAGAGACACTCTATTACAGACACACCATAAACTCTGAACAATAATTCCGTCACGCTCGTACTCAGTACTCTTAAGCAGGGATTTTTAGTAGTCTTTGCATCCCTGCCAACCAACAGAAAAACGTGCTATTCTGGAAATGGGATTGAGGTGTGGCTAATGGATATTTGCCTGGATTTAAAGAGAAAAGGAGAGAAGGCTGGTCTGAGTGAGTTGTTCCTCAGCAATTTGGATTACTCTCTATTTGGTGCTAAAATGAGATGTTTCCCCAGCCACGTGACCAGGGTCCTCTCTGTGTGGAGTTTGCATGTTCTCCCTGTGTATGCGTTGGTTTCCTCCGGGTTCTCCGGTTTGCTCCCACAGTCCAAAGACATGCAGTCAGGCCAATTGGATATGCTAAATTGCCCCTAGGTGTGAGTGTGTGAATGACTGTCTGTGTCTGTCTGTCTGCCCTGTGATGGACTGGCGACCTGTCCAGGGTGTATCCTGCCTTCCGCCCGATGACTGCTGGGATAGGCTCCAGCACCCCCCCATGACCCTGACGGAGAAGCGGCTTGGAAAATGGATGAGATGTTTTTCCCACATCGCCACAAAGCCATCAAGAGTAGAAGTGAGACGCCGCTGCACAAAGTTAATAAACAGACCAAAATTTCAAAGTGACTGTACCATAACAGTTAAGAGAGCCACAAAATGTACGTGTTTGTTGCCTTGATTTTATAGATTAAACAAAGATTTTGAGAAATATCTATTCTGTCTTATTTGTACTCCTTTTCCCCTCCTTTTGCCCTCCTGAAACTCCAAACTTGCAACTTGCAACCTCAAACTTTTGGACGTTTGAGTGCTCCAAGTCCAGTTGCACAAAGATCTAGCTTTAGATGGTTAAAGTGTTCACAGTCCACTTTCACCAAGCCTTCTTATGTCCCGAAGAACTTCTTCAAAGCCACATTATGTATGATTTCAGGATTTAGAGATATCTCTGGTGGTGCGTATGACGTGAATACATAAAGACATATGGCCCGAAAAACCCCTGCAGAACCTGACACTACTGATTTTTAAATTACTATTTCTGGCTTAACAGGGTGACTCACAACAGCATATGCACGCAGTCTTAGCACAGTCTTTCTCTTGACTCAATAACGCTGCTACTTTTGAAGGTAACCAAAAATCTTAAATAGTGCAGCCTTAAGTATTCTGACCAAACTATTATGCAGGTGAAGGAGGAAGACAATTGAAAGAGATTGGGAGCTTGTGCAGCCTCTGGAATGGGACAGAGCTAAGCCACTCAAGGAAACAGTTATGGCAAATGATAAGTATTCCTTTGATTGTTCATTCTCACCATCACCCATCAGTCAAGGGGTTTAAAGTAACTGACAGGAATTTCTAGGTGCTGTCTAACTGCTGAGCTACAATCAGCTCCAAGACAACACAATCAGTGTTCAGTATGCATTACAGTAGCCTGCATATCATGTCCTTGTCTGAGGTTTTAGCATTGGCCGGAGAGATCAAGGTAATTAAAACAAAGGTAATTAACAGACTGAAGTATTGTTATTGTTAAACTCTGTTATTATCACAAAAATGAAACTACTTCTATATCTGCTATGAAATACAGTAACGAGTAGAAAAACGCAAAAATTTAGGTATTTTAAGTGGACATTCCAACATGTTTGTGTATAGCAGAAATCCACTCTGGGTGGTCTATCAAATTAATTTAAACAGGTATGTCAAAAGAATTAATGTATATTCGAAGTAATAATATCTCAAGGTTATTTTCAAGATGTGTGGGCAAGTAAGACTGTGGTATTCCACTTCTGCATTGCCTCTGTCAGTTTTCAAACCTTTAAGGTCAAATTGAGTCAAAATTCAGTTATTGTGTTCTTTTCATATTTAGCCTGATTTATCACACTGTACCGTTTAAAAGACAACATTTTCTTTTTCTTGTCATCTTCCTCAACATGTAATAAGGCTCATGTTTTCTTATTCTTGGTTTCAACATCATACACCAGTGGGGGGGATTTTAACCAATCATGTCGTGTTTCATCTCCAGCACCCTCTCTGATCATCCCTAAAACTGTGTTTCACTCAAAAATGGCTCAAGGTATGGAAGGAAATACATTACGATTTTCCATTCATGTTCATTTTAAATGCAGTTCAATTGACTTGGCCAATTAACCCACAACTGATCTAAGCAAAACAACACACCCGTTTAAGGCATCAGTTCTAAAATAAATAAATAAATAAATAAATAAATAATATCATTGTTTTATACAGTAAGGCCCAATCCCATTTCTTCTTTTTACCCCCTACCCCTTGTTTTTCAGTGTGACCTCCCTTGCAATGGAATTACAAAGGGTAGTGGTTGAAATCTTGCACTACAAAATGAGACAAGCCTCAAAAAAAAAAAAAAAACTAAACAAAAAATTTTACTGTTCCACCTTAAAAGATGCAGCAGTTCTGGTGCTTCAGGTGTCAATGTTGTTGGACTATTTAAGGTGGAATGGGAAAATAAGCTAGCTAGCTATTGAGACATTAGCATACTTTTAGCGATATTTTATGCTAAGAAAATGACCATAATAGATTGAAACGACATTAAACTAAGATAATACAATGCTTATCGCAATTTATTTAACAGAGCACATTTGCTCTATTATTGTGTTATGAGTAACACTAATGTGACTGTTATAGCCACACTGCAATATAAATACTCTAACTCTGGTTTACTTGTCAATTAAAGGTGTTATATAGCTGTAGTTCTTGCTCTTTGCACCACAGTATTCATACACCATGATACTTGTGTTGCTACACATTTTAAATTGAGAGCTCACAAACTTTTTCATACACAGACTCACATGTGATATGGTTTGCATTGTAACTAAGCTTGCCATTGCAGCCTTGAAACACTCCTGCCACTCAATCAGTGGCTAGATTTATTTATTTATTACTATATTCAGTGGATGGGCAGCTGTGTTCATGATGCAGTCTAAAGTAAACAGAGATCAGAACCAAATCTTTTCAGGTATTGCACTGCCTATTACCTAAACATATCAACACCAGTGGACATTTCTCAAACAACCATGCTTATGGGTAATCTGAACAAATCAAACCTTTCCTTGTGAACAAACATTTTTTACACAAACATTTTGTGTCTAGGAATTAATATATTTTTTTCCTGAACAGGAAACCAAAAACCTGGACAATCCTGGACGGGTGGCAATATTGGGAAAGTGGCTAATACATTGTGCTGCCTATCTCTGAATATTGTGATGAAGATGTGGAGATTGCCAGCATCCATTTCAGTTTTGTTCATTTTTTGTAATTTGCTTTTATTTTTCACCCACAGTTCGTTTCACGTTTTAATGCATTAGTCCTACCTTCCACACGTGTATATTATGTTTTGTAATAACAATCATAGTGGTTTGTGCTTCATTTAACTAGTTCATCTTGTAATGGCATAATTCATAGATACTGTATGCGGTTGCTACCATCTTTGTGGTCTGAATGACTGGGATAAGTGCAATAACTGCTATAATGTGATGCTCAGTTCATTCTATTAACTATGTAACTGTATGCATAAACGTCCGAGAATTTGCTATCAAAAGCTCACT
The DNA here is from genome assembly GCF_015220715.1 of Pygocentrus nattereri. Taxonomy (NCBI): domain Eukaryota; kingdom Metazoa; phylum Chordata; class Actinopteri; order Characiformes; family Serrasalmidae; genus Pygocentrus; species Pygocentrus nattereri. The sequence goes on along the minus strand of NC_051217.1, from coordinate 30,914,468 downwards.
TGCTAGATAGATTTGCCTTGGCTGCATATATATATATATATATATATATATATATATATATATATATATATATATATATATACTTTCATACTGTACTGCACAATGTAGGAAAACCGTGGGCCCTCAGACAGCTGTGGGTGCACATTAGAGCACATACAAGCTGCAGGTGTGCAAGAAGTATTGTGTTGGTATAATACAGCATGAGTGCTCTAAAATAAACAGTAAATTCCTTGAGAATCTTCAGTTATCTAAACACAATTGGACAAGACGCATAGCTGTTTGGCATTTCCACATGTCTTCAGTGCATCTTCAATGCACACTTGTGAACAGGCTTTGTGTCTGGAGGAAGGGTGCCATCCACTTTTACACCACATCTCTCATGATTGTTGTCATACATTTTTATCAGACAACACAGTCCCACACATGTTAGCGCTGTTATACGACTGCGTAAATTGCTACACAAACAGGAGAGGAGACAAATAAAGAAGCTACATAGATACTTTTATGATGACACCATTGATTAGGTGATCCTTTTCCATTGTGGGATGCTTTAGCATTCACACTACACAATGTTATGTGGCCATTTGCATCCCTGACCACTTACGAAGGCGGTTTGAATGATCACGGCATGTGGACAAAGGGTACCCATTCATAATGCCGTCCGGTTACAATCTGATCACCTGTAGTGTATGTTAATGCTAGGTGTGTACAGGGCCTTGATCTCCATTCTAAGGCTGGTGAGGCTTACATGGTGAAACGATCATGCAGCACAGTTACGTAGTTGCTTGAAACCTACATGAAACTAAACTACACTCGAGCCGCATGATGTGAAATGTCCTGATCTGAAACTCAGCCGCAACAGCTCCAAACATCTCAACTTCGTAAAACAAGTTTCACCAAAACGCTGATGTCGATCTTCACAACTGAAACCATTTTCACGGTTACCACTGACTGACTCAAGGTTGGAAGTTTTCTTTTTGACAGTTTTGCCAGCCATAACAATAAATGTGAGTTTCCAGAAGCGTTACAGAAACGTTTCTGTAACCAGAAGCAGTTACTGGTCAGTAATAACAGCTGCCTCAATGACTCCTTGTGCCAACTTTTATTTTTCTTTTTAGCCTGCTCTTAACATGATTTATGTAGCTACATTCATTTTTTCTCTCTTGATGTTCACTAGTTTTATGTGGTGCTCAGATTCATTTGGGATCCAAAGGGCAAAAATTCTTACAGAAGATTAAACAGACATGGTCTGCAACGAACTTTATGCGCAGGACAAGATGAGTGAGACATCAAGGCTATAAACGTAACAGTTACTTTTTAATTATAAAAAGCTTAATATAAACAGGACAGATAGATAGATAGATAGATAGATAGATAGATAGATAGATAGATAGATAGATAGATAGATAGATAGATAGATAGATAGAAAGAAATATGATAAAAATGCTGCAAATATGTAAATTACACCTTGCGGGTGACTTTACAGTGAAATCAATCAAATATATCAAAAAATAACACCTGCTAATTTGTCTGTCTAGTGAAATAACCATGTGTTTTGAATACAACTTTGTTTTTAGAATGCTTCATGTAACCGTCAAATTGCAAGGAAACTGATGCAGGCCAATCACTACATGCAACTAGCTGCATGGAGGTTTCACCATTTAAGGTCATCCTTAAATCTTCAACTCTTAAGATTTAAATGTGACAGAGAGATTATATCACCAGCTCTCTCTCAGAACCACTTTGCTTGCATAGCTCACAAAGGACATCAGGTTTCTACAGAAACTTTGTGTACTATGCAAGAATGTATATATACCAGTACAGGGCAAGTCACAGATCACAGAAATGAAATATCCCTTTATAAGTAAGGTCACAGGTACAAAAAATACATTTCTCAGTAGAACCGTCTACATTATTGTTGCAATAATTAAAATGTTCTAGAACAAGTGGAGATGTGATGAACCTTCCTACACAAGAACACATTTTGCCTTTGAGCAGTGAGGAGGATGGTTCAGAAGACATACAATTCTCCAAGGACTGTGATGTTGGCTGATTCTTGGGGTCACCAGGTCTCCAAAACTATGATGCTGTTTCTATGCCTACAAACTAAACTATTCAGGAGGCTTTCCAGAAGAAAGCATGTCTTCTCATCAAGACAAAGTTACCCAGAAAAACAAAGTCTAAACATCAGTGGAATTTTGAATGGGGTGAGGTGAAGAAGGGACTGAAGATGCTCTTTTGAAAGCTTTTGAGCAAGATGTACACCATTAACTGAAGTAGAGATTAATCCTTTTTTAATTAGAATTCATGGATAAAATGATGGTGAGACAGGTCACTGAAAAACTTCATACTTCACGTTTAATATTTAAGAATGAAAAACAAGGCAAGTGATTACTATAGAATCAAGGTCCTCAAACACTTTTATTCAATGCCCCAAACTGTCATTCACTTTCCAATCTGCCCACCAGAAGGACATCAGATTCTTCAGATTTTAATATGTCCAAAGTCAAACTGAGCAGATCTTATTGTACGCATGGGAAATGATGAGTAACCTGGGACCAGACTTAATTTTTATGATCAGTCGCCACACGGAAACACTAAACAAGACCTGCTAACACACATCATCTTGGCTTCTCTCTCTAGCCAACTAGCTTCTCTCAGCTTTGTAGGCCTGAACAGCTTGAAACAGAGTGAAACTTTTTTTCTTTTGCATTTTATATGCATTGTATAGTTATTATTTATGTAGTTAGTAAATTATAAACTGAGTTTACCTTGATGAGTCGTATTCCCATGCTGTGCTTTTTAGTTAGGCTGCAATACCTGCTGCAGTCACTGCTTGAAGTCTATTAACACTATATATTGTTTTCAGTCACCCCAAACAGAACTAACCATCTGTGTGTTTCTCTGTCAAGCTGAACAGCTGCGCTTTGCCCTCTAATGCCGTTACATCATCAGCCACAATCAGTTGCCCTTACTCACTCGCCCACCTTGTGGACCAGTCTGACTACCATGTAGCTTCCTGCTGTCCAATGCTGTATAGAAAGCCCCACCTGCATGTCACTCACCCTCCTGATGATTAGTGCTAGCACAGTCAAACGAATCATAGACGTTGCTTCACCTGCCTCACAATTGTAACAGGGAGCAAGGAGGTGGACGCATATGCAGAGATAAGCAAGATTTATTAAGGGCAAATCCAGGGTTATAGAGCCAACACGGATTGATCGGGGGACAGACATGATGAAACAGAACAAACAACAGTACAATGACCAATACAAACACCACCAGTACCACCAACACAGCAGATAACTAAATTCAGAAAAAGACCAGTAACCAGACAGGGGAATACACAGGCTTTAAATACATAAGGGTAAATGAGGGACAGGTGGAAACAAAGGTGGAGACAATCAGGGGTGGAGTCTTGAAACGAGGGGGCTGGACTAAAAACCAAAACAAACGCACATGGACCGGACTGGGAGGGGCCAATCGTGACAACAATACACTCGAGCTCTTCTCATAGTCACACTGGTCATCATTGCAGGCTTCTAACAGGAATAGTTATTTCTCATTTTTACTGTAAAAAATCTAAACTGATACAACAACACTTTTTAAGTGTTTCAAGGTTAAATTAATATAGGTTAAAGCTGGCCATAAAGTCACAAAGTTGAGATGCGCTCATGGGTTAAAAGTGGGATTTAGGAGGTGGTGAGTCTCAAATCTTTTATGGAACAATATTGTTCAGAGTAGCCTATTTGTTAATATATTGAGTTTCTAGCAGTGATACAATTAAAATGTGCAATCAGTGCCTTTCTATTCAATTTTTTGGCTTAACTACATTCAGGTAGTCTGGCCATAAGCACACTGGATTTAAAATGACTGGGCAGGACTGTCACTGCTACTCTTAGGGGTAACATTTTCACACAAAATCCAGGACATTATCAGAAAACTTTTATTGGTAATGTTCAGGGGATGAGTCATTCATATATGTATGTGTTCATACATGAAATCCCAGTAAACAGGAGGTGACATTCTCAGCATGAATACATATTCATCAAAAGATTCAGGATAATTCCGGAGAATTCTCTGTGCGTAAAGCACAATCCCAAAAGCAGACTGCCTGTGACCTTTGATCGCTAGATGTCACTGCTTAAAAAACCAGCAAGCTTCTGTGAGGGATATCGGTAGATGGGCTTGGGAATACTTCACCAAACAGCATGGCTGCATAATCAGAGAGTGTTCAGGGTGCTAGAGTGGCCTCAACTCTGGCTGTACTGTCTGTGCAGCAGAAGACTTGTATGAAGGAAAATTGGCAAAAAAAATGTTCCAAACTACTTCAACTGGTGTTTTCAGTCCCAGATGGTTATGAAGTGTTGTAAAAAGGAAAAGTGATATAAAACAGAGGTAAAAATGCTCCTGTTAAACTTTTTGCAATGTGTTGCAGGGAATTTTGAAGGAGTGTATATTGACAAAAAACAATAAGATTCACAAGATAAAACATTAATCTGTTTTTCTATTGTTTTTCTATCTATTCTATTTTCTATCTTTTAATATAATGCAGGTCAAACAGAATTTACTAATCACTGCTTTGTTTTCAACATTTCTTTTAACATGCTGTCATAACTTTTTCTTCTGGAATTGAGGTTTGTACATCTTTATTAAGTGAACTGTGATTATAAGTAATTGGATATTTCACTAGAATCTTAAATACAATTGTGATGTTTAGTTTCTGTGGAAAATCCTTTGCAGCTGGTGATTGCATAAAGCCTACACCAAACAACATGGTTCTCCACCATAACTAAATCACCCAGTGTGCTCACACCTAGGATGCAAAGACTGGTCTTTTAATTAAGCCATCAAATGTAAGTCTTAAAAGTCTTGAAAATGATGGCTTTTATTGAGCAGAGTGAGGTAAGGAACATATTTTCTCTCACTCAGCTACACTCTTCCTGATATAACCAAGTAGCTCTTAATACGAGGTTTTGGCACTGTCAACCCCAATTATTTCAACTACAGGTGGTAAAAAGACTACAAAATTTCTAAACTACAATATTTCATTCCCCTCAGTTCCACAATCAATCCAACTCAATGAGCCGGACTTTAAATTTGGATGTTTACAAAGATGAGCTAAATTATTTTTGTCATTTTTCAACTAAACTGAAACACGTCACTCCATTTCTACTTGCATGATCTTCTATCTATACTTTATGCCTTTAGAAATTCTCTTTTTCCTTAATCCTTATGTGGCTCCAATATTAGTGCCACAGCAATGCTTAAATCCCATGCAGAGTGAATATTTCAAAAAGAGCATTTAATTCAGGCCATGAACTTTGCAATCTGAAGAAACACTTTGCCAACGGGCTGTAAAAGCCAAAGAGGTCCCTGCAGAAAAGTGGGCGAAGGAGGCGGGGGCATGTAGCATATTAAAAGTGTGCTCTTAGAGCTCTCGCCACCCAGTGCACCCAGCACAGTACAGCACACCACATTAACTCGGGAACTTAATGTTCATGATATCATTTTTGTATGCAGTGCGGGTCATTGCATATTTTAATAACAGACAGGCTAGGGGATCATGGAAAACGGCAGCTCTACTCTTTCAGTTGTCGTCAATGTTTAATTCACTCCTGCCCTGGGTTACCAAAGCACCGCACTCATTATTATTTTATTTTGAGGCTTTTTACCAGACTTACAAAGCTAGCAAAATGATGTGAAATGCGAAGAGTCTTAAATCTTGGAATATGGACTATAGAAATGAAATGAGGAGAAGTCTCTCCACAGGAGGGATCTAAGAACTGAACTGTATCTCCTATGTCCCTTGTCGTCTTCCTTATATGCTTGCTACCAGGGCTGGCTCTTAGGGATCCCAAGCAGGACTTTTTTGGAAGTCATTTGGGGACTTTTGTGAAGGTGAAACGAAGTTGAACCTGCTTTCCTAGACAGACCACAGATCCACTACTTCTATAAGCCAAAATAAAAGGCATAACAATAGCACCACAATAAAACAAAACACAATGTTATGTTTAAACGTTTAAGCTTAAACCTTAGCCTCCAATTTTCTTTTTCATTTTTTTGGATCCAGGTGTATGCATTATTTTAAACATGATTAACCAGTTGCTCTTTTCCCCCTCACTCGAACGCCTTAGACAACAGCAATACTGGTATAGCAATAAGCCAAAAGTTGTTAGGAACCCTCTAGTAGTTGAGAGGTCCTATGCAGCTTCTTTGTTGCTTATGAGTTACACTGTTAGAAAAACTAGAAAATTAATCATTTCATTTTCTGTAAAATTAACAGATAAAAGAAGACCACTTATTTAACAAAAAAATCACTAATTTAACAGAAGATTCTGATAAATGACAATACATATTCCTTGTATACAGAACTATTCCTTATTCCATATTCAGAACAAAACTGTAATTTTACCTGTAAAAAGTCACATACATAAACATTTCCATCCTTTTATAACCTGTACTAGTACCTGTTAAATATTATTTTACTTTATTTTACTTTATTTGCATTTATTAACTTAAACTTCTGTTTTCACTTGCCATTTAGGTTAATCTCATTTGCATTTTGTTGGTCTTTTCTTGGGTGATTTGTGGGGGCTGTGTAGAGCGGCCCTTTGTCATGTAACGACCCCCAATGGTTAGCCTATTGTCACGACTAGCCCCTCCCAGTCTCCTCATGTGCGTGTTTACCTTTGTCCTGTCCATGTGCTCGTGTTTACTTCCTGGTCTTCTATGTGTGTTTTGTTTTGGTTTTTCTGTCCTGCCCCCTTGTTTGATTACTCCGCCCCTGATTGCTCCCACCTGTGTTTCCACCTGTGTCTTGTGATCCCTTGTTAGCCCTCATGTATATAAGCCCTGTGTTTGCCTTGGTCTGTGTTGGTCTTTGTTGTTTATTGTTCTGGTTGTACTGTTTGATATCGTTTGGTGTTTGTTTCTTCTGGCTTCCGTTTTCATTTTGTCATGTCTGTCCCTCCTTCTCTCTATGTTGGCTCTTTGATCCTGGACCGATGTGACTATGACCCTGGATTTGCCCCCAATAAAAGTCACTTATCTCAGTGTATGTGTCCACCTCCTCGCTCCTCACCACACCTATCTTGACATCTGGTTATCTACACCTCCAAATCTAGCAACAGGGGAGACTATAAATTTCTGGGTGGACCTCAACACCTCTATTTTAATTACAAAGGTAGAGGCACCCGGCCGTCAAGTGGGGGAGCCTTTTGGGGTTGTTGAGACAAAGAAACAACTAGTGGGTGTGCTTTTACTGGAGGGAATATAAATTTGATGACTGCGAAGGCTAGTCAGAATCGCTTGCTGGTCATCGCGTTCATTAAACTTCTTTTTCCTCGAGTCTCCACTCCTGTTTTTCTTCAAAAAACAAATGCTTGCCAGCAGAAGACAACATACCCAACCAATATATCAGTGGACTCATATTAACCACTACTGACAACTCACAGATTTAGCAAAATATTTTTTTTTGTTGAACTGCCAATGCTCAGTGACTTTTTTTGGACTGTGGCATAGGCAAAATTCAAACATGATATTTTGGCAATAGATCAAAACCAGCAAGACAAGCTATACTGGCAAATCTGAACATAAAACCATTATAGTGAACGAAACAAAAACCTGTTAAATGCACCCAGTCCTATACTTTAGTATGTAGATAACATGCTGTAACACACAAAAAAAACATTTACTTTAAAGAGAACTAATGAAAATAAGTTCATAAAAGGTAATTAAGAGAAGCTAAAACTTCAAAGAAATCTGGGTAACCCTGTCCTCAGGAGTACATTAAAACAGAGTACCTGGTGTAAAATCTTCAAATTACATATGACAGATAAAACGGGTTATTACAATGAAATGTTTCTTTATTTTCTCATTACAGCATTTGCCCCTATATCTCTAGCATGTTTTATAAAATGTTCTTATTTAACAGGAAATATTTAACGTTTATCAGTGAGACTAACTAGCCACTGTTAATTAACATTAGCTAACGCTGATAGCTGACATTCATACACAAACTTCTTTCATGCCTAGTTTATGGGCAAAACATTTTTGGGAAATTGTAGCGTAAGCTGACCAATTAAGTTAGTTAACATTTCTGTAAAAAGTCACAGGAAAGATATGACTAATCTTATTCTAGCTTGTTTGCCAAGCGAACAACTGCTTGAATTATTCTAACTTCAGGTAATGTTCAATGCTGTAGCCACATGCCTAAGTTAATACCACATCTAAGATTTTCATATAGTTACAATCTTACAAGACTTCCTCTGTAGTCATCAATTAGTTCATTTTGAATGTATCATCATGGTTAAAAAGTAGCTAAGTACTCTCAGAATGAAGGAGCAGTTTTCTCCATTACTCTTTTTGACTAGTGCACTCACTGCTACTGCTATAAACAGAGGAGTAACAGGTAAACCACACAGCATGCAAGGTGTGCTTGGAAATACAGCAAAGTGAGAGTGAAATGCAAAAACGTAACAATTCTGTTTAAATCATACAGAAGAATAACGTGTTAACTATTTGTTAACAGGTTATTCTAAGAGGTAAGAATGGTTTTAACTGCCAAAATCTCAACCTGCCTCTTCAAATTTGGGTAAAATCTAAATTAACAACAACTGACTGTAACCTGAAGGTTTTGCAAGAGCATTCATATTGCTAGACGCCGCACCCCTGCTGTGTTGGACATTGGAAAGGTCTTATAGAGAGGGGAAAAAGCCATACATAAAAAAAAATAGAGCATCACAAGAAAGGCAAAAAAAGGGCAAGAAGGGGAGCAAAAAACATGTCAGACCCTACAAGCCTGCATCCTCTGAATCAGACAGAATGTCAACTCACATCTCAATTCCACAGCGAGAAACAAATAACAGCGTACACGCAAACAAAATAAATAAATAAACAAATAAATAAAAAATTTTGGGGTAAAAGCAAAACAACAAAATGCTGCACTTGTGTTCTGCAATAATGCATATGCACCAAAAAAATGAAAAGAAAAGGGAATCAAGGCTGGCAAATTCCTAGAACAGAAGCAGAAGAGCACTTTCCCTTCTCTGGGCACAAGATGCAAGCCACAGCTGACGCTAGAGCCGCTGTGCTCTGCTGAGAAACGTCCTCAGCTTGTCGAGCATTCAGGGCGAGGTTATACAGAGCCGCTAAACCCAAAGAGCCTGCACGACGGGTCAACGTCAATCAGCCTAATATCAGCTGACGCACTGGTGAGGGTGGTGACAGGGCAAGGTTACGTGTCACCCTGTGCTCCGGGCCGCCACAGGGTCCACTACTGCCACTACTGTGCCCCCCTGGGCTCTGGAAACTGCCCAAATGGGACTTTAGGGAAGCTGAGGGGTCTCTAACAGACTTAGCTAACCCCTCGTGGCAGCTTCTCTGGACTTAGTGGATTGCTTACCCACAGCCTTGTGGCTGGACTCCATGGCACGAGGCTTGTGCTGCCTGCAACTCTGCCCCACCATGTCTATTAGAGGCCAAACTCACAGAAGATGAAAAGTGCTGAGAGGGCAAAGCTGGATCCTCTTCCACTGCTAACATCCTAGCCTGCAGCCCCTCCACATGGTTACCATGTCAACACCAACAACCTTGAGTCTTAAAGTACATTAGCCATTCAAATCTATACAAAATGATTTCTTTAAGTAAAATGATGTCTGATGTCTAACTGTAAATTACACTAGAAATCATGGTGTTTTTTGCTGGTATACGGTTATGCAAACAGAGTTCACCTGTGTAGGGGTAAGTGATATGCCAAGTATACAGTATCAGAATACTGCAGATATGCATGATTTTATACATATATAAAATTTACAGTACGTACATATATATATGTATATATAATTTATAGTACACACACACACATATATATATATATATATATATATATATATATATATATATATAATCTATAGTACACACACACACACACATATATATATATATATATATATATATATATATATATATATAATTTATAGTACACACACACACACATATATATATATATAGAGAGAGAGAGAGAGAGAGAGAGAGAGACAGACAGACATGTAGTTTTGCCAAGGTTATGTATATATAGATATGTATGTATATATACATACACATATATGCACAGACTTTTTCACACAACTGTGTAAGTATTCCCCATGAAATGTTTCTGTAGATCAAATTTGTGAAGACTTTTGTGTACAAGTAATGTGTACAAGTAAAATAAAGACATTTTATTTTTCATCCAAAAACCCCAGTGAATTCCAATGCGCACCTTCTGAGGTTTTATATGTAATTTAGGTGATGGTGAAAGTGTTAAATCTGAAAAATAATTTTTTTTGGAGGACTGTTTTGCCTGTTTTTATGACAGCCTGCATGTATGTCTCCACCACACATGAATACAAAAAAAAGCAACAATATTGTGACCCAAAAGCTTGTCTATCATAAAATAATCATCATAAATCATCAGTCTCAATCATCAGGTAGCACATTCATAATCACATAACTTTCTGTGAGGGAGCTTTTAGAGGCATTAACCTTTTCAGACATCTGGTTCTCATCACCACCTCTGTAAACAATTCTGACTCTAGAAAGGAGAATTTCACACACTTTATTTACCTCTTAACAATTGCCTTACGGAGAAATTTTGATACATCAGTGGAATTCTCTTTCATGTAATAGTCAGCTGGAATGACACTGGCAGCAGGCTAGTTTTCTTTGCTGTGTTCGTCATCATGTAGTCCCTTTTGGCCATGCAGTTTCACATGATTCAAACCCAAAAGACAACATGTTCATTGGTTTGGAAGAATTTATCACTAAGGTCGAGCCCTTGTCCAAGATCAAGTTCATATGTGACAATGTTTAGTGCGTTGTATAGGCTTTAATCTTCCTGTGGATATCCGGAGATGAATCGTCCACCAAGGCCTCCTTGGAGTTATGAATCACGTTCACCTGGGGAGCTGACATTTAATCAATAAACTCCTGACCTGGTGCCGTGACCCAGAGCCGCCAGGATTAATTTTGTTTTCCCACACTGACTCCCGCAGACCTCCCGCAGACATAATGACTGGCCTCAAGCTGATTGGCAAATCACCTGTGCTGGCTGCCATGTGGACAGATACATGACCAGTAAACAAAAATATCACCATGTTAACCTGCCCTTTTTTTTCTTTGTGGATGCAACAGGTTTCTTCTATTCGATTCTTCTTGATATTCTATTTTCTGAGAAGTCTGAAGCTTACTGAAGCAATCTACTACCCTTTAGGTTTTTGCTTAAAGATGAATGGGCCATGTTTATATGAACTGTATTACGCGTGATACTTAGAAAGCAAAGGAAACATATCTGATATATGATGTAATATTTATTGCTGGGTGTGTTTATTTCCCACATCCATAACCCATAACACATGTGTGCCACTGGAATGTATGATGCTAAGCTTTCATTCAGGATTCCTTTGGAAAGGTTTAGAAGTATAGTAAAAGGTCTACACTGCCATCTAGAGCTGTGAAGAGCTAAAATCAAATTTAGTCTTTCACAGGACTATTTTCAGAACAAAATATGAGCTGTAAAAAAATTCAGGATTTTAGGACACACAGTCCGGTTTCATATTTGTAGCACAAATCTGATGTTTTTTTTTATGTGGCACTGTATCAAACAATAATAAAAATCTTTCCATGACCTTTTCACAATGTATTTGATGATTTGAATGTGCATTCAGATAGACTTGAAGGCTTGCCATACTTCTCATAAAGACGGTATTTAAAGGCATGCAATTTGGTTACTATTTGGGCAAAACATGCACATTGTACTTTTCTGTGCAATTCCACCCCCACATTTCCCTCTTCACTTGGACAAGCTGCTCAGTGGCCCTGAAACACAGCATGTTATGCCGCTTCACTGCTCTATGCACAAAGTTGCACCCTGCATCTGAATATGATGTAAATGATAGGATGTACTGCTAGATGCAGGACTACACATTTGGCATTAACGTGCCTAAAGGCAGCTTTTAAAACATGTAAGGCTGAAGCAAGGCGAACACTTGGCAAAGAGACAACCATCCATCCGCCACAGTTACGTGATAAAAAAGGTAGATATAAATATGTCTCTAGGAAGCTTTTATTACATACAGAACAAACCTTAGATCTTGAAGAGTACTAATCTTTTGACCACACCATTTAATATTTTTTCTTTGCATAGACCCGTTTTGCAGCTCTGTCACAGATGGTCAACTGAAGGTCAGTGTTACTTTCCAGTTGGGAAGACAAGCTCTAAGTGTGGAGGGGAAAAAAAAAAAAAACAGAGTAAAATATGCATGACATCAATTAGCTCAGCCTCCGTCAGAGTCAGCCCACCATTAACACGCATGCACTGTAGAAAGAGTGTTAAATATACATGCTAAGATATACTGGTGCCAAAAAGTCATGGCAGAACTGGTGACAACATGCTTTATTTGTAAAGAACAGGAGGTCAATAAACTCCATGGATGGAAGCAATGCAGATAATGATGGATCTTTCGGGGCGTGAAATCAGAGACTAGCGCTGACCCAGATGACAGCTTGTACGCTCATCAGATCATGCCATCTGTGTAATCTGCCACTGAGAATGCACATATGCCCAGTTCCTGGAAGGACTGCGTTGCAGAGTTTAACTCTGGTGAGTCGATGGCATATTCAGTCTGTAATGCATTTTACTGCGGAGATCTCTGAGTATTAGTTGCACAGTCACTACTTCCATTATTTCCCTACTGAATCCAAAGATTGAGAGTGTTCATGTGGTTTTGTTCAATAGTGTTCAAAAAACCCTCTTTAGAGGAGAGTTTTGCTATACAGAATATGATGTTTGCTCTAAAACATTGGTAAAAGCACTCTGTAGTTTAAAAGGGCTCTGATACATAAGCTCTTAAAATATTGGATTTGAATGACTAGGTTAAAATCAGCAAACCCACAGTGATATCTAAAAGAGCTCCAGAATTGCATGACTCCAAGAACTAATGTCAACGAAATAATCTCCAATGACATTTTGATGTATTAGACAACGCAACTACAAGCATGCAAACAACAAATGCTCCAAAATTCTGCAGCAACTACAAAATAACATGCTGGATGATTTGGATGAGATTAATTCCTTTTATACCAGAAACGAGCTCTAATCCAGTGCTGTTAACCTTCTCTCTCTCTCCTGTGGCCCACTTAATTATGCCTTGCTGCATTTACACAAACAGTCTTGGGCACACAGACACAAGGATGAACTCATTTCTGTGCTGTAGGGTCCACTGCAATCAGTCTAAAGGTGCTCCAGCTAGTGGTCCATTCACTGCCTTTTCCTCTTTTCATGGGTTATGGTGGTGACAGTAAAGCACCGCTAGCAACCTGTCATGTCAAATACTTGTGGATATCAGACAATAATATACAGATTTATTCTGTCTTTTGAAATATTATGCCAGTGGCTATGGTCATTTAGCAGCCTTGTAGAAACTCTAGGCCATGGTGTACTGACCCCACATTCCCCAACAAACACCACCTTTCTGATGTTGGTCAGTGGCTTTTATATCGGTCCAGAATCAAGACAATAAGCATGTTTAATCAGTCATAAAGCCAACTGTTTTTTCAAAACTTGCTTTCAGAATAGAGTTTTTTCTTCGTTCTGGCATTTCTTATTTCAGGCACTCTAGAACTCATTCCACTCTGTGAGCTTATGGAGTTCCCTGGGACAGCTCATTAAAGACCCATCCTCTGGTTGCGCTTAACTCAGGGTCCTGTGTAATTGCTTTATAGAAAGCTTATAGCTGTTAAGGACAGTCTTCTGAGACTCATTGCTGGTTGGAATATTCCCATTTAGGTATCAGTGTGAATCGGGACGAAGCTATAAAGATATTTATCCTCCAAAATATATGCCATTTATTTATTCAATACAAGATCATGCATATGTTCTATATAACTTACTAATGACATAAACTGCTGTTTAATGATTTCTATAAAAACAACTCTGAAGCAATATTCTAAGCCTGATATTCTATTGAACAAAATAGAGCTACAGTACTTCTTATACATATTCATTCATTCATTTGTGCCAGAAGGGGCGGGAAAGCCCAGTAAGTGAACATCTCGATAAAATGAAGACAATACATAAACACTTCCACACCTCAAATGGCATTTTCTGCATGGGAACTAGCAACCCAGAGTGATGTAACTCACTCAACACATGGCCATGATGTAACATACTTAAGTAATAGAATGGAACACTGTACTCAAGTATTACTGAAACTGAACATGTGCATTCTTAATACATTACATTCTTAGTACATTATATTACCAAAAAATATTATAAAGTGAAACTATTCATAGTTTGGCTAAAACATTATTTTGTGCTGGGACCGGAAATGCCCAATAGTCACTGCTCGGTACAGACTGTTGAAAAAGCGTAAGACAAGGCAAATTCACCGGTCTGGGTTATATATAGTGTGGTCAGCTTTTTTTTTTTTTTTTTTTTAAGTAGACCAATAGCCTGCCAAATATTAATACTTTTCAACTATCATGCATGTATAGTTCTGGCTCCAGAATTTCACACTTTCTAACTGAATATGTTTTTAGCACAGTACCCATACAAGTACAGTTGTGTTTTGTTTTTTCCAAGGGATATACTGATAAGGGAATTTTCAGCTGATGCCAAAATCCCATACTTCACATGAATATATCTGCTGATGCAACTACAATAACATTAAATAGATGTAGAAACCGACTAATTCTCTCTGAATTAGCAATATGTGAGCAACAGAACATTTCAGGAATACAAATGCAGTAAAATGAGCTTTCTGGAGCATAACATCAACAAATATTGGTTTGAAATATCAGTCTAAACATCTGTTCAATGGTGATCATTTTTAAGCAAATATCTGCTGATACTGAAATGACTCGGATATTATTGAACACCCCTAATTGTTCCACCACTTGCCGTGCCTCACAAAGCAACTCTTAGGAAACCAGTAGGACCATAACATGGCTTGTGTTTTGAGCTGAAAAAGACTGAATTTCTTTATGTTAATATTACTAATTAGATAATTCATAAATACTTGGGAACATATCCAGCTCTAGTTATGGAGAGGCCTATAGTTATAATAGAAAACAACAGATAAAACGCAAAATAGTCTTAAATCACAAAAGGTAGACCAATCTTCATGGAATGGAAAGTCATGAAAGGACCCAACTTTATGCAGAATCAGAACCGATAAAACAAAGTCACACACACAGGCAGGGCACACAAACCCAACATCTGGGTTTGCTGGAGAAATGGGGGTCTGTATGCTCTGGACTTAAGACATTCTCAGGTCATACAAAGTTCCTGAGGTTAAGATGGTAACATATTCATCTCTTCAAAGAAGAAAAGCAAGACTGCTAGGGTCCGATAGTACTGCGCCCCACATGTTTATTTTGGTCAGAAGCTCTGACCTAAACCTGACTCAGTCCTGTACCTCTGGCCTCATCACAGCAAGCAGAGTGTACGTGTCTGCCCAAACAAAGCATGCCAGACAGAGGCCAAGCGTAGAGGGGTCTGACAAGTGTCCCAGGGCTCCGTCCATCAGCGTCCAGCGCAGGATCAGTCGAGGCAGGCTCGCTCCCTTCTCTGTACGCCAAGAGGCCTGCTCACTCACCTGTGCTTTAACGCGAGTGACTGAGACAACCTGATCGCTCTCTAGAAGCGTGGCCTCCAAGTTGACTCATCTGTCACTGTAATGAAACCTACGCTTTGGACGTTGGGAGCACTCGCAACGGCTTCCACAAAGTCCTCACGAGGGTGCCCACTTAGAACCTTCTGAAATGATCACACAGATCCACAGAAGCAAAACTGTCAAAGCAGGAGAAAGAGGAGCTTTGACCGGGAATAACCTTTAACGGATGAGTGATTCATATCATCACTGGAAATCAGTTATTTCAATTTCTTGAAGATAAATGGCTCCATCTAGAGGTTACTCTCCAAATTACAATGTACTTTAACCACTTCCTCACCTGAAATGTCAGACAGGTCTAGATGCCTCAGACTTTGCTTTACTATACTTTTGAGATAAAACATTTGGTCTAAAACATATTTTTAAAAAGTCATTCAAGGTGGAAATGTACGCAGGGTATTGTAAGACAAAACAGAGCCCTAATAAAACTTATTTTTACAGATTTACCACTACTTATCATCAAGTTTCCATATGAAACTCTCTGTTCACTGGTGGTTTTGGACAGTAAATAAAATGGCTATATTTGCATAGACATTGTGACTCCTTGTTCTGATCACAACTATCATAGAGATATCTCAACTATCATAGAGATATTTCACATCAAATCACTCTGCATGGCTTGATTCACATGTGTAGAGTTATGTGGAAATCTTTCCCCTTAAAGGAAATAAAGAGCCTGGACCTTCTGGTTGTAGCACAGACACTGGGAAACATTTTTTCCTAATGGTATCTCTAACTTCTGTGTTCGTCAAGGAAACATGAACCAGGCAGCAGTAGCTGGACGGTTGCAGCTGGAAGAACAGAAAGACTAAAAAGGGTTCCTGACTTGAGGGTCCTCTATTAGCCTGCAGTATTGTTCCAGCTTTCAGGACCATTATGTGACTTGCATGTGTTGTATGCTTAGAATGAATAAATGAATGACTGAATGAATCAGCAATTTAAACTTGGAAACACATCGGCTTGCTCTAGTGCTCTAGTTATGGATGAGTTTAAAAGTCTAACAGAAAGTTGTGACAAACATAAAAGTAATATTAAATCACAAAAAGTAATCATATTTTTATGCAAAGTGGAAAAATGCCTTTTTTTCCCTTTGTTCGAAAATAAGGAACAGTTTTCTCAAATATATATGTGTGTGTGTGTGTGTGTGTGTGTGTGTGTGTGTGTGTGTGTGTGTGTGTGTGTGTGTGTGTGAAAAATGTAACTGGTTCTTAGTCTTAAATATGACTGGATGAATGAATCATTGGTCAATCGATTCATTTAAACGGAAAGTAAAGACTAAAGTAAAGTAAACTAAACTGGATTTCTCATCTCCTGGTCAAAATCTTTTTCTGGACTAATTTTCATCATTGGTCTGATTTAATAAGACGGGCTGCTCTGAAGCGGAGCTCTAGAAAGCGGTGCTCCTGACCTGCCTAGCCGCCACCTCACCTTTAAAGGACTGCTCTCTGCCTTGACACGTCGGTAGGAGGCGTGTGTGCTTTCAACCGAACTTCACTGTGAGGTGTGATCGTCAGTCAAGGTTGCAGGGCTGCGCTAATTCATTAAAATCGGAGTGTGTGGTTTCAGAGCACGAAGTTCTCGCTCACAAACAATCTGAAGCATCTGTCCGCGAACATAACCAGAGTTTGTTCGAGACGTATGAACTTTGAGCAACACTCAAAGAAATACATGATTTGTAGATCTGCGTTGCCGGGCTGAGCCAATCAGGACCCGAGAGGGGCGTGAACGCGCTCTTAAGCTGCTGTGCGATTGGCCGTGGCTCCTGTCACTCAGAGCACTGCCCGGGTGATAACGATCAGGTTCGCCTGTAACCAGAACTTTCTACGATGCGACTTGGAGTTATTTTTGTCACATTATGTAGCTGCTTTTTAACTCGAAAGGTGAGTAGCTTTCAGATCGTTTGCGGTTAGTCGGTTTCTGTAAGAAAGGAATCTAGTTAACCCGTTTATGTCAGTTTCATTCTTAGATCTAACGCGGACTGTAGAGACTCTAACAGTTAGGAGTTTCCTAATATCAAATAGTTGTCACTGATTTTCTGCCACTCAACCTGTCTAACCTTGGAGCAACGTCGTAGACTACAGCCGTGTAACGGTGGTGTACCCTGGCCCACTGCCTGTAGAGCAGCAACAGAAACTGTAGATCACAGGAAGTCTAATACGCGTCAATGTTAAGCTGTGGCTGCCACTTGCTGCATCTGCATCTGTCAGGATTTACCGAACTCCGGCCTCTCGGCTGTGTTTACACAACACAGCTTTCAGTTACTCTCATGATCTTCAGTCAGTGAGGAGTTCAGGCGTGAAAAACATAGACGTTTAACGTTTTCTATTTAACAGAAGAGACTTCTAGAGGAGCTGCCAGGTCTTTATCAGTTTACCTTTGGGCTGTTAATCAATAAGAGGAGGACGTGGCCACAAACCGCCTCTATTGGGAGAACACAGGCATTCTTGTAAATGCATGTAAATACACTCAGAGTGGTTTGATGTGAAATGGTTTATCTTTAGTTTTCTTTGCAGACTTAATTCTGCACATGGGCAGGTTATACACCATTTGAAAATAAGGGCACTTAGTTTTTATTATTATTATTTTTTTCCCATCTTTAAAACGATTTATATGGAAAGTGCCTAATCCTCCTGCTGAAAGTACAAGCACTTTCTCCCTTCCTCACTCATGTAATGACTGCCATACAACACCAAGACCAACAAGTCATAAAACGATTCTTTGCAGACTGTTTTGCTGTATGTCCTGCGTGTACCTCTCCAATAGGAATGTGTTTTTAAAATAGGTTTTAAGCAAAAAGTTTCATCAAATAAAACCTTTGTGTCTCAGGTGTCAGGCAACGCTTGGGTACCTTATTCTGTGAGGTATGCTTTTAGAGGCTTGGACATCTGGTTCCTGTCACCACTGCTGCAAGCAGTTCACTCAGTAAAACAGAGCATTTCACATTAAACCATTCCGAGTTACTTTGTTTATATCTTAACTGTTTAATTACGAACAATTTTTGAAACATTGACGGAATTCCAATTGAAGTGACTTGTTTAAGAAAGGCGGATCTCCGTCTGAAGTGCTGGATCATTGAATGCTAAACTCTCTGCTTTGCACAACAGAATCTAAAAGTTGCCCAGTGGCCTCCTTATTAAAAGTTGTGGAGATGAAAACTTAAGGAAACCATCATCTGCTCTCGTCGTTTGCAGCAACAAGGAAAAGATTTTGGCAGATCATCTAGGTGTCCAGCCCTGCTTTTAGTGTTTAGTCACAGCTCCAGCCTACCTGATTCAGCTAATTAACAGCCTGAAGAAACAGCTGAGTATTAGACCCAGGTGTGTCAGATTAGGGCTGGAAAGAGGGAGGTTTTTTTTGTGAATACAGTGCAGTTGAATTCACAAAAAGCTAGAAGAAAGTGGGTCAAGTTGGCATTACTCAGTTTTGGGATCAAACAACGAAATGTGCTCATTTGCTTACCGAACAGTGCGAGAATGAGAATTCCTGCCTGTAGCCCTAGCTAGGGCTTCACCACTGCTGTGCCAATGCTCAGTTGGACTCCTGGGTTTAAACCTAGTGTGAGACATCACAGCTTGATTTGGTAAAGCTGAGGAATATACAACCTACAAATCGCAGCTTTTCACCTTACATTTATGTTGAAATGTGATTTTAATTAGTAAACACCTATGTTAGATAGTATTATAGTCTTATGCACTGTCAGAAATAAACATACTATGCAGGTACATAATAATAATAATAATAATAATAATAATAATAATAATAATAATTCTTTATTTTTATATAGCGCTTTATCAAGGACCCAAAGACGCTTACAATTTAAAGTACATAGCTAACACACTTAACACAGACAACAAGAGCACAATAATACAAACAAAAAGACAAGGCAGTATATGGGAGGTCACATGAAGGAGCATAGCAGACTGACAGCAGGTTATGAGTGTGGTGAGGCAGACCAGTTTACATAAGAAATGCTGTATAATGGCATGGTCAGACATTGAAGGCATGTGGGAGGTTATAGGCAAGTGCGAAAAGAAAAGATTTCAGGTTAGACTTGAATATGGAGAGTGAATTGGATTGTCTGACCAGTAGTGGAAGAGTTCCAGAGTCTAGGGGCATATCTGGAGAAGGTTCGGTCACCAAAGCCTTGGAGGTTAGATGGAGGGATGGTAAGTAGTCCAGCTGAAGGCGACCTGAGAGAGTGAGGGGGGTTTATAGGGAATAAGACGATCAGACAGGTAAGAAGGGGTAAGATTGTTAAGAGCTTTATAGGTGAGCAGAAGAATTTCGAACTGTATGCGATATTTCACAGGAAGCCAATGGAGACATTAGAGAACAGGGGTAGTGTGATGATGTGCGTGAGTGTGAGTGAGGAGACGGGCGGCAGAGTTCAGAACCATTTGAAGTTTGTGAATGGAGGAAGAGCTGATTCCCGCTAGAAGAGGGTTACAATAGTCAAGACGGATGGAAATGAAAGCATGGATAAGGATTTCTGCAGCTGAGTGAGAGAGGGATGATCTGATTTTGGCAATATTGCGCAGACGGGAAAATGAAATTTTGACAATGGAGTTAATATGAGCAGTGAACATGATTCATTCATCAAGGTATAAACAATGTAAGTGTACCTTCAAAGGTACAACCGTGGTTTCAAGGTTCAATGGTGTACCTTACATTCGTTTTTCCTAGTGGAAAAGTAGATATTTGTACCTTTTCATAATCGAATGTTTTCAAAATAGAACAATAAAATAAAAAAAAAAAGTGTGTGTGTGTGCTCACTAGTGAGTATGTGGTGTTTCACTTCACGGATGGGTTAAATGGGGAGGTGAAATTTCCCCATTGTGGGACCATTAAGGGTCACTTAATCTTAATCTTAAATATATAGTCGTCCTGGCATGCTGGGCTTTGTCGGACCAGGACCACTAAACTCTGCTGATATCATTAGCATGAATGTAGGTTCTCTTTAAAGCATAAAAAATGCAATTTAAGAAAATGTGAATGTATTTGAATGTGTAGTTTTATCTGTATATTAAAACAGAACGAACAAACTAACAGGCAAAATAACATGTTGGATATCATCGCTATCCCAAAGAAAAGTGTCGTTTATATGCAGTTATTTTTTGTCACAGTATTTATTTGATTTTCTTATTTGACAGTTGAGTAGAATGTAGTTTTCAGTTTCTTTAAAAAAGAAAAAAAAAAGTAAACTTTAAACATCAGTTTTGTAAAAACAGTTGTATGCAACAGTTTGGGCACCCCAGTTGTTCTGTTCATTTTAATTTTAAAACACATCCTCTACAGAGAACACACATCTGTACACTTCAATGCACAATTACTATTTATGTGTTCAATTTGAAATTGGGGGAGAAATAAAACAAAATATGGCCTCTGAAAAAGTTCTGGCACATTTTGTGTTTTATTTGTTTCAGTATGCTAAACTGAGCAGATAAATAGAGAATTTTTCTGAAAAGGCCATATGCCCATGCTCTCTGTAGAGGATGTATTACTTTATTTCGCTTTAAAAATCTACAAAATGTGTAATTTGATCAGAGAGAACTGTTGGTTTAACACCGACTGTAGAGGCTGTATGAGTTCCTTAAAAACAAATAACTTCTCCCAAATCACAGCTACTCAGCTTGTCTTAACTTTGGAACAACTTTGCACCTATAGCAACTATAGCACCTGTCAACATTTACGTAAAAATTTACTTAAAGGTAAAGTTACAAAGTTGGTACAAAGTAGAAAGCTTGGAAAAATACTTTTGAAAAAGTAGTGATAGCTGGATACACTCCTAAGTCTATTCAGTACTGTATTCAGTTCCAATAACTAAAAAAGTAACTTTCAAAATACATTTACAATACAGTACTTGGAAACGCACATTGGAAAACCTCTTTTTTTTTTAATCTCCACACTGTTCCTCACTGCTTGCTGTTATTGGTTGGTGTGTTTTTTGTTTTGTTTTTTTTCTTTCTTTCTTCTTTCTCGTGAAATGCTAAACGGGGGTTGTTGGGGCAGTCGTGGGCTGGAGGTTAGGGATCTGGCCCTGTGACCGGAAGGTTGCCGGTTCGATCCCCAGGGCCGACAGTCTATGACTGAGGTGTCCTTGAGCAAGACACCTAACCCCCAACTGCTCCCCGGGCGCTGTGGATAGGGCTGCCCACCGCTCCGGGCAAGTGTGTGCTCACTGCCCCCTTCACTAGTGTGTATGTGGTGTTTCACTTCACGGATGGGTTAAATGCAGAGGTGGAATTTCCCCGGTTGTGGGATCAAAAAAGTATCACTTAAAATGGGTCTTCAGGGCTGTCAAGATGGTTTTGCTTTATCACTATGTATTGTGAGTTAGGTTGGAGCAAAAATTATGGACAATGTCAGGGGGGGCCTAAGGACCAGTCAAGGGCTAGTTCATATTCAGCAGTTTTAACCATTTGTTTAAAAGCTTTTTAGAGTTTTTGTCTTATGTCTACCTGTAGAGATGCGGCGCGGGGAACCTCTCCCCCAAGCCTTCCAGGCTCCGGTGGATGTACATGCTAGTGAGGATGGGCAGGTGTACATGTTCAGAAGCAAACAGGAAGACCTGGTTGCTTCTTCAGAGGATGAAGAGCTCAACATCATGGAACTCCGCCCACGGAACCGGGACACTTCCTCCCAGGAGCAAAACAGCGTGGGAGAACTATTACTGCTCGAGAGAAAAATTTCTCATGAGGACAACCTCAATAAACTGGCCCTACAGTATGGATGCAAGGTATTTTCAATGTCACTGTCTCTTTTATTTTAATTACTTTCATTTGCATGTAATATATAGAAAACTGTTTAAAAAAAACTGACAAAAGTATTACCTTGTAGGCCTGGCTAGTAAGAGTGATGTTATCAAATATTGTCAATGAATTACGTAACCCAATGATGCTTCAAAGACAATAATCATGTGTTGGGAAAGACAACCAACAGAACTGAAGAAGACTAATTTACAGCTTGCTAAATAATATTAAATAATATGTGCAAGTAATGTTTTATTCACTTTTATAGCTACTATACTGGGTTATGGTAGGGCCTATGTTAGGCAATGGTAAAATCCCCAGTGATTTCTGGGGGTTTGCCAGAATATGACATACTGTCCTAGGAAAAGCATAGCATTTCCAGTACAGCTTAAGTGTTCAGGTGGTTCAGATGAGTTATGCTATAGCTACAAAATTGACCTATTTTTTTTTAAATGTAAATATGTGGACGTTGGCTTTGGAATCAGTCATTTAAAACACATGTTGCAGTCTGAAGTTTCTCCAAGGGGTGCCATTTGTATGAAAATTGACATGAACCTGCACCAGAAGGAACTCATGAGTGTTCATGTTTGGAGAAACATGAAGAACCACATTTAGGACCACAATAGTAAAGAACCAGTAGGACCAAATTTAAAAGTACAAAAACCATGTTCAATATTTTTGGGTATTGTTTGGGTCTACTACCTCAGCAATAATGTAATACCCCATTTGATTTATCCCCTTCTGAAGTCATCATTCATTAGCACCTAAACCTTTTTGCCTTTGCAGGCATTTCTTCTTGCTTAATGAGCAGTCATTTAAGTTACAGAAAAAAGGCAAGGTGTCATAAAACTTGCATTATAGTGTATTTTCTTTGTCACGGTTCAGGTGGCTGATATTAAACGAGTGAACAACCTTATCAAAGAGCAGGATCTGTATGCACTGAAATCCATCAGAATCCCTGTGAAGAAGCATGGTCTGCTAACAGAGACTAACCCCGAACTCAAGGATCCTCAGAAAAGGCCTTCAAGTCCATCGCCACCACTTCCTGACCAGCTGCAGAACATTTCTGGGGAAGGCCCCTCTGTCAGGCCTCAGGTGCAGGAGTATACGGACTTCCTCAAAGAAGTGGACAATGACATTGAGCGCCTGATCCAAAACACAGAGGCACAGGAGGAGGTGTTTGGAGGTAGCTCTGATGGAGCCAGGCGCTGGGGCTCAAGAGGCAAGCGTTTGAATGGCTATGGTGCGGACTGGGGCATCCAATGGTGGAACGCTGTGATAGCTATGTTGCTCATCGGTATTGTCTTACCAATATTCTATGTGGTGTACTTTAAAACTCAAGATAGCGGGGAGTCTGCGGTGGATGGTGGAGTGACAAATGGCACTCTAGCTACCTCAAATAATTCAGGATCGAGCTTCAGTACGGCTACCCCTAACGGTTTGAGTAGGAACCACTTCAACAAACCATAGACAGAAATGAAACAGACAGTGCAAATACTGCATAGGATGTGTGGCTTTTTAATACTGTGGTTATACAATCATCAGTACTTTACAGATTTAAGAGTTTAATATTATTACAAAAGGGCTGTTGAACTACACTAACAGCCAAAATAAACTGAATTAATTCAGAGCTTCAAGAAACCTTTAGTAATTAGCTCACCCAGGACATATAATTACTTTGTTATTGGTAATATTATACCATTTACATGAAATCCATTGACTCAGTGTGAAAAGACCATCCAAAAATGCTAATATTAAAAAAAAGTAGGCCTGAAGAGGCAAGTTAGCATTATGCAAATATAGCCATGCTAACCTTTTGTTCTTTTTATGGTCATTTTGATAAGTAACAGCTAGCAACTGAAAAGGGAGAATTACACTTTCATGTAAATGAAAAGTTCTCCACAGCCAAATGTATTCTCTTGTTTTACAATTATGGAAACACCAAAAAGTAATTTAACGAAAAGACATGAAGAGTAAAGGTATGTTCACATAATGTTCGCAATATGTTCACAAATTTGGTGTGCGGTGCTTTCAACAGCAGCAAAATGCACTACTCCAGCACTCTTTGCTTACGACAAACGTCACTTTGCTATGACAGTGCAGTCAGATAATGTTTTAACAGAGTATTGTACAGTTCAGGGAATACAGCAATGCATCATTTTATTGGTATTCTCCATTTTTAAGTGGGAAGAAATACCCTATTGTGATTGGCCGCACGCTTCAAGGTCAGCTCACAATGGACTCACAGTTCAACAAAAATGACTATTAAAAGTGATTGTGAACATATCTTAACTCAGCAGCCAATGCTTAGAATCACTGACAAGACACCATTGGTGTGATATTCATGTGTAGCAGTACACCTTTGATTTAGAGTTTGATATTTTATAATCCCTGATTAGAAAGGCTTTAATGCTGTGTACTATAGCCCTTCACTGGTTTAGTGCTGGTCACACAGGAAGTCTAGAACTAGACCTGGACAGACTAAGTAGGTCAGTTTGTGAAATTTTCTTTTACTTGTTTGAATTCTACCCTTTATCTTGTTAGAATTAAAGTAGAGGAATTCTGTATAACACTAGTACATTTTGGGTATTTTTCACTGTGCTATGTGACAATGTTATACCAATGGTGCCAATGAACATAATTACATGTTGTTTTTGTATATGGTTAAGTGCAATAATCTTCATTTAAATGAAAGTATAACAGTATTTCTACAGCTACAAACATGATATTAATTGTGCTCAGCCTACAGAGGAAAATTTCTTCTTTTATTTTATTATTTTTCAAGAAGTGTTCCTAAAACCCTGTTTTCAACAAAATCTACAGTAAGTGACTCTGAAGCTCCTGCCAATTGTGCACAAATAATAAATCCTTCAATCACAAAGACTGCCCAACTGACTAGTGCTTCAATAGTAACAGCGACTAAAGAAACATCTGCATTTGGATCTATGGGAAAGATGTCAGTGAGTAATGTTGGAAATAATGGACGAATGTACACATTCAATGCATGTGAGGCTTATGCATTAGAGAGCAAATGTTGGCGTGACTTAATACATGATCTGGTAAGACTCAATAAGAACAGTACGTACAACTACACTGAGAGGGATATTCTAGTAAGGTTGCAGTGCATAAACCCTTTATTAAAAAGATGAATGACCATTTGAGAGTTCAGTGGTGTAATGTAACCCATCTGAACTGGTCTACAAAGACGCGGAGAAAGTGATATGGTTAGATCCTTCACCATATTCTCTACAGGTGGGAGAGTGCATGTGTGCCATTCACCAAGAGTGAGGGAGTAAAGGAATCTGAGGGCTCGGTTATGAAGTGGCAGGCTTTTTGGTGGTATGTTTTAATCTTCTTATCCTTTTAAAGAGACGAGTCACTGCAAATATCTAGAGTGATCTCTTCCAGGATGACCACCACCATCATAAAACCAATTGAGGGAATCTTTTTCGAAGATGGTGTTCCAGAGGTACAGTTCCAGAAACTTATTTTACATGGGCCAGTGACAAATATTGGTTTTATATTTGAGTCGTGTTTAATACAATTGAACAAATACAAAATCTTTATAATTGAACAAAATCTTTATAATTAACCTTAAAATGTCAAAAGTGCAAAAAACAAATACTGTACTTTTCATGCAACCTAAAAGCATGTACCGTCACCTATTATTCATTCAGTTATCTAGAAATTTCCCTGAGTGATTTCTATTTTATTTTTCTGAATGTTCTTTTATTGTATTATCCAGAGTTTTTTAAGGCTTAAACCAAGTGCTGCATTGAATTGGGCACTATAAATATTTTCAGGCAGATCTGCAAGCTTGAAACGTTTACCTAATCACATGTCAGAGTACTGCAGAGGGTAAACAAATGCTTCATGCTCTTCTACAAAAGATCTTACAAAAGAAGTTGCTTAGAATCGGTGATCATTTCCAGTAAGGCTGCTGTTCTTAAGGACAACGTGTGACTGCTGAATGTGTGACTGCACCGCATGTGCCAAGCTGTAACAGGTACGCTGCCATATCACTCATGCAGAGGTGGCATGTGTGAAACAGCAACTGCCCGGCATTTCCTGTGAATATTGCATTTCCAGTTCCAGGTGGGATAAATGTGTCTGCAGTCTCAATATGCAGCATATTGTTTTCTAGCCATTTTCATAAAATGAAACACATGCACTCAAAAAATCTGTAATTAATAATTTATCATTTTATGTAATATTTTATGTATTATGTTTTGCCCTAGAAACTACTAACAATGGCATATAGGATTCCACTACTTTTCTTTTGATCCAGGATCAAGTAATACCACCATAGCTAATATTCCAATATTCCAAGCAGTGCTGCTACTTCACAGCAAGAGGGACCTGGGTTTGATTCACGGCCAGATGACCAGGGTCCTTTCTCTGTGGAGTTTGCATGTTTTCCCTGTGTCTGCATGGGCATGCAGACAGGCCAATGGGACAGGCCAAATTGCCCATAGGTGTGAATGTGTGTGTGAATGTATGTGTCTGTCTGTCTGCCCTGCAATGTGACTGTGGATTGGTGGATACAAAAGTCTTTAGAGATGTTTTTGTAACCTGGTGAACATCAACTACTCATCTTCCCAGAGGTCCTCAGAAATCTCCTTTGTTCGTGCCATGATACACTTCTACAAACATGTGTTGTGAAGATCAGACTGTGATAGATCCCTGTTCTCCAAAAAAAAAGAAACGGGATGGTCACTCACACCTGATTGCCATCCCATTGATTGAAAATGCCTGACTAATTTCACTTTCAAATTATCTGCTAATCTTAAAGTTTCACATACTTTTGCTATTCAGATATGTAATATTGGATGATTTTCCTCAATAAATAAATGACCAAGTCTCATTTGTTTTATTTGGTTCTCTTTACCTACTATTAGAACTGTGAAAATCCGATGAAGTTTTGGGTCAAAAGTATGCAGAAATATAGAGAATTCTATATTATATAAAATTCTATATTTTATATAGGTTCACAAACTTTCAAGGCCCAGTGTATTTTTCAAGCTGTTTAGTGGTAAATTAGTCTGCTTTAATTCTTATCTGTTCTTTTAGCAAACCAACGATTATTGCCTTTTTACACATCGCCATTGGGTTATTTGCCCATCAGTGATATCCAACTACATCACCCTATCGTCCAGGCCTAGTTCAAAATTGCTCAAAAATAAGAGTGTTGAAATATTCTATGCGGTTTAGTTTTCAGAAAATTACTGCATTCTTTTACATAAAAACTGATTATGCACTTCCCAACTATGAAAGCTCCATAGGTACCTATCCATTTTTGAACATGCTCAGGAGCAGCCACTAATGTCTGACAAATCCAGAACACATTATGGACTGACAAGTAAACGCAGTTTAAGTGCCTGTATGTGGACCTTGTGATGGTCTGATGGAAAAGACACGTGGGTATGTTCCAGGTTGGGGTGCAAATATCGGTGTTTATTGAATCCCAGTGAAGAAACAAAAAAAAATGCAATTTATTCAGTGCCAAAAAGAAAATATTTACAAATATATACAGCTTAGTATGAATAGTCCCTTATTCAATCACAACTTTAGAGGTTTTGGGGCTTCAACCACATTTAGTTAACTCGTCCACAAGACTAGCTCATTCTGCTCCCTCTAGGGCTTTAAAGAGCTAAATGGGAAGTGCTATGATGCCACTTCTGGTTTTGCATGGGAAAAGTTCACTATAAAAACTCAGCGGACAAAGGGTACTGTTTTCCTCCCTGGATGAAAACATGGGTACCTTCCTCTGGAGTCTATTCACAGGTAAGTACTTGTTGCCTTCCCCAAGTGTTCAAAATGTAACAGGTTTTAATAGGTTTAGTTATTTTGCTATATCAATCAAAATGAACAATAAATAAAACATTCATATTCACCATTAAGTTTTGTTTCTTTTTTCTGCAGGTTTCCTCTTGTTCCCCAGCATAAACACTCAGTTAATAAATGCTATTTAAAAACAGCATGTGTCTCTTTTTGAATATGAAATGTCCCCGTTACCCCCACTTCATCTCCTCACTATCATACACTGCTAAAATCTGGTGGTCATAATAATGCCATAATAGAACAACCACTAGTTCCATTAAGAAATTTTCAGTTGGGATTTTAATGAATCATCCATTAAAAGGTTCTTCAAAGAACCAAAAGTGGTTCTTCTTTGCAACTACTCAATGCCTGTTCCCCAGGAAAGGCATGATCTTGTGGTGGTTGCCACTTACTACGGTTCACAGAAGGGGTTTTACAGGGTATTAATAGTAGAAGTGACCTTGCCTGCTATAGATTAGTCTTTTCTGGTGGTGTAAACAAAGAGCACTACTCGTTGTGTGTTTCTTTCTTCACCAAGTTGCTACAAAATCCACCCCGTCTGTCATTTTAACTGAGCCATGTGGTGTGATTTGCTGTTTCTTTTCCAATAACATCTCTGATGCACAGATGAAATTTCTGTTGAAGTATTTGCAATCATCACAGACGGAAAGGAGCAGTACAATGCTACAGCATGGCGGATGCAAATTTGTCTTTGTTTTAAAAGTTAATTTTACCACTAGTAACTTTTATAAAGCGTAAAGTGGACATTACTTGGCCTTCACAGAATATGACTGAATAAGCCTTGCATGCAAATGCTAACTGGACACTTTTAGCGCCATCTCAAATCCTCACTTCACTCAACGTCAGTTCACTGTTAACACCTGTCAGACTTTCAGGGTCAAAGACATTTAGTAAAGCATTAGGATGTTTCTCAAAGAAACTCCATGATTTATATTGAGGCAACAATGATGGAAAACAGACATGGAATTTGGAGAAGAGAAACATACAGATCTGAAAAGCCATCTGTTCTCTGCTCAGAATGTTAATTTACATAAATGTTACAGCCAAAAGCAGGTGTTTCACAGCAGGTGTGGTTCCTGACTTTAATACATGTATATTTGCACAGCTAAGCTGTCACAAACTGCCATAAAGTCTACACCATAGCTTCACACCATTCCTCACACAGCTCTTCCACAAAACATTTTATTAACAGGTGTGCATACTCAGTGAAGGAAAAAATGGAACAATAGACTGGTATTGAACTAAGAAATTCAAACAGCTTTCAATATGATGTCAAAAAAATCCCAGGCCATGCTGGCTAATTAGCCTTCACCTGCCGTGGTGTGCTGTCAGCTGATATAGAAAGTTAACTAGGTTATAGAAAGAAACTATGCAGTTAACTTACAAGCACAGTTTCTATGGGTAGAACTAGTTGGCTTGTTAGCTAATGCCAGTGTAAGTCTAGCCTCTTTTCTTTACCTTACTTAAAACCAAAGTTAACTAAAGTTAGCTCGCTATAGTTAACAAGCAACCAAGTAAAAAAACAGATATTCAGCTATAGTGACCATAATTTGCCACAAATCCATACTGTAGGTGGAGATATTCACTCCATTTAACACTTTCACTTTGTATTTTATAGATTTTGAATGAAGTCTAATGTTTATTTTAGTAAGCTTTGAGCCAAAATGCTCAAGTCTTCAGCTCGGCTTTTGATTACTTTGCAGTGGTTAAACAGAGCTCCTCCCCCAGCTCTGATATGACTGGCTGAACTCTACGTTAGCCAATCTCTGGTAGTGCAGCAGAGGCAGCGCTGTATTACTGCAGCAGCAGCGCCTCTCCCAGGTGGCACCCTGCTGTTACAGGACATTGTGAATGAGAAACTATACATGTCTTGGACTAGTAATGTACATTTACTACGGAAGGAAAATTAACATTTAGGCGGGGCTAAAGCTAAAAAAAATTGGCCAGCAATGCCCATAGTAGGATTGCTTTTCCAGCAAGTAATAAGTAAAGATGTCATGACATTAGAGTTTTGAGAGAAATAAACATTTGTAATTTTTTTTTTCATTGTAGGACCAACAACACTGGAAAACTGATATTAGGAGAAAGAAAAAGACTTCAGGAGCAATGAAAAAGCTCAAAAATAACAACTCCTAGACAAAGGGGTATAAAGCACTTTCATTGGCTTCCAGAATGTGATTGTCACACTATAAAAGCTTGGTTTCAAATGGTGAAAGTTTTGGGGGAAAACATTTCAATTAAGTTATCTACTCTGGGTAATATATATTATATTATATAAGGAAACTAAGATGTAAAAATAGCCCATTTTTAATTAACTGTTTTTTTTGTAAACAGATACATTGATATCATGAAAACAAAACATGTACATATACAGTAGTTTAGCCCTTTCCATTCACAATGAAGTTCTAAAGAGTGTTTTGGCCCAATCTTTCAACTATCCAAATGCTTGGATATAAAAGGAGCATCCAGGAAAGGCTTAGTCTTTTATAAGAAGAGAGAGGTCAAGACCCACTACTTTGCAGACAGCACTGTATCAAAAACCGAATTGCCTCTGTGATCGATATCACTGCATGGGTTCGGAAATACTTTGGAAAAACCACTGTCAATAGACACCTGGATCCACAAATACAGGTTAAGACTGTATTATGCACAGTGGAAGTCATATGTTAACAATGTATAGAAATGTTGTTGGTTTTCTGGGCTCAAGTTCATCTGAAATGGCCTGATGCACAGCAGAAATGATCCAACTTTAAGATGATATTATTTATGAAAATAATTGACATTGTGGTCTCTGGGCTGAAGAAGTATAGCACTACCTAGGTTGTTACCAGTGTAAAGTTCAAAAGCCAGAGTCTGTGTGTCAAGGGTATTAGTGGGTAACCCGTAATCTGTGAAAGCACAGGTAATGATGAAAACATTTTGGAGCCACATCTTGTGCCTTTTAGATGCCATCTTTTTCAAGGATGCCCATGCTCATTTCAATATGACAACACCAAGCCACATCCTATACAAGTTACAACAGTGTGGCTGGGTAATCAGAGAGTGTGAGTATTAGACTGACCTATCTGCAGTCCAGAACTATCTCAGATTGAAAATATATCTGTCTGTTTATGCTTGAAAAACAACAAAGGCCCTGTATGGCTGCACAGAAGAATGTAAAAAAAATTACACCTTCAAAACAGGCAAATTTGTGTATTCAGTCTCAAAATGATTGCTTGTAAAAGGCAAATGTGATGGAATACAGTGGTAAACAAGCTCCTGTCCTGACTTTTTTGCTGCAGGTATCATATTTAGAATGAGTATATATTTATTCATGCTTATAGTTTATAAGGTAAAACATAAAACAGGGTTTTTGGTCTGCTTTCAATTTCATTAAGACTGAACATAATTTAATAATCGCTGCTTTCTGTTTTATTAGCATTTTATACTCAGGGCCAACTTTTTGGAAATGAGTCTGTACAATAGCAGATTGTTTCTAAAGCTCTTAGATCCTGCCCTGCTGCCTTTCAATGAAATAGAACAGTGATATAATAAAGCAGAATCTTTAAATGTGATTTTTTCAGGGTTTTTTGTTTATTTTTTTTACATAAATTGTAATGGCAATTTTATGAAAATGCTAACTATGCTTGTCTACTTTTATTTTTAAATATATAATTATATAATTATATAACATTTACCTGCAACTAAATGAAAAAAAGTTTCATTGATGGTGTTTATCTTTGCATGGCCAGGAAACCTTATGAACACAAACCATATGGCCAGAAGTATGTGGACAGTCCTCCTAAATATTGAGTTCAAGTGTTTCAGATATACTCAGGTATGCAGGCATATAAAATCAAGCATCTGCTATGTGTACATTAATCCTTTGAATTTTTTTGTGTAAAATGCCATAACAAGCCTACTTGATTCACTCAATCTGCCTTAGAACCACAAGTTAATTGCTGACCAACTCTTACTCTCCTACCTTATAATAATATAAATAATAATATAAAATTATAATATTTTTTATTGTTTGGATCCCAAATGAATCTGAGTTCTGTGTAAAAAAAAAAAAAAAAAAAAAAGGACGGGGTCAGGCATCTAGAAAGAAGAAAAAAATCTAGGGTGGACAAAACAGCCATTTAAATGGCTATTAGCTTTAGCTGGCTAGTTAATGTAGCTAGTTACAGAAGTGTTAGCATCAAGAAATTCACGTTTGTTGTCATGGCTCAGGAAATTTACAAAATCGAAAACTACCAAATTTGAGCCCTTTACAACCACCCAATAAACTGCTTCCTTGTCCACTTATCCAGTGAAATCAATGGTATGAACGCATGGCATTCGATGTGATGCATTATTTCATGAAACTTCCACAAGTTGACTCTCTTGCAACTTTTGCAACCAAGCTTCAAAAGAGTTGCAGGACACTTTAAATTATGCAATTCACATGCTATTTTGTTTCATGTAGATCACTTGAACAAGTAAGTTGCTTGAAAGTTTCATCATGTAAAGC
Organism: Pygocentrus nattereri; assembly: GCF_015220715.1. NCBI lineage: Eukaryota > Metazoa > Chordata > Actinopteri > Characiformes > Serrasalmidae > Pygocentrus > Pygocentrus nattereri. The sequence goes on along the minus strand of NC_051217.1, from coordinate 30,881,673 downwards.
CAGCCTTAGATGTTCTGCAATGTTCATTGCTAACAATGTACCGCAAATAAATAAATAAAAATCTAAAGATGTCCATGGTGAGGAACCAAAGCCCAAAGGATGAGAGGGTCTGCCACTGCTAATTCTGTGCTTTATTTGATAGAGTTCGCAATGTGGCATCCTAATCTTTTGTGCGGGTAAGACGGATACTCTTGCCACTAAAGGATACTATTGATCTGTAAAAACTGTTTACAGTAAGAACCACTTTTACATGTCTCACTCATTTTGGCTGTTGTATGAATGTAATATAACTAGGTGGCTTTTATCTGTTCGTATTTTCTAGTTCAAGTCAGCTTAAGCCTACAAATTTGCATGTCTGCTACACATCTGGTGAATTTGACTTTGTAAAAATCATCAAACATAATACAGTTAACTCAGCCACGTATGTGAAACATGCTCCACCTTCATCATGCTAATAAAATCAATCAGTACAGCTCTTAACAAGCTTTAAGAGAGATCCAGTCTTTTCAATGAGATTGTGTTGAGGATCCTTACTGTACTCAGCTCAACATCTGCTAAGAGAAGTCTAAAATATATATATATATATATATATATATATATATATATATATATATATTTTTTTTTTTTTTTTTTTTTTTTTTTTTTTTTTTTTGCAGTGCTATGCAAGTGAGGCTACACATTTGTCACCTCACACTTAACAGATCAACTTACTGTATAGAGTATCACAACCGGTCTCTCTTCCATACATATACACACTCACAAAGGAATAACACTGTCTGTTAAGTATACTGTAAGTCTTACTGTAAGACTTACTGTAAGTCTGGATGAAGGTAACAGTCTTTAAATGTACATGTGGTAGGATCTCGTAGAATTGTAGGATTGAAGTATTATACGTATATTCTTCCATTCTTTAAACTTAGCATCATAATTAACAAAAAAATGTATGAAAATACATGACAGATCATTCATTATTTGATGTTTCTTAATGTCTGCAGGTGAAAAGTCAAACCCTTGTGTGCCCTGTTTGCAATTGCTAAAACATTTATTCAGATTTTTTCCCCTGCCATTAATGTATTACATATTTGTGGCTTTTCCAGTTTCTAGAAATCTAACCTTCATTTCAGTACATAGCAAAGTACAATATTGCAAATTACCATTCCAAGCTTACATCACCACTGCAAGCACATTTTTGTGCACTGAAAGGCTGAGAAATATTCATCATTCTCTGAACAGCTTTTTATATTAATGCTACAAAAGCACATTCTGTGTCTTTTATTCTCACACACAAAAACAAATATGTATAAAAAAGGTTTGTTGTTAGAGCGGTTTCTTTCTCTTTTTCTTGCTTCGCACATTTAACACACAAACCTAGGCATGGGAGTAATTGTGTAGTCATGAATCTGATCCAATTCTTTAACAAACCCATCCTGAAAAAGCACTCACTACCATTGTGTGATATCATGTTGTTGGCCATGTGGTTCTTGCAGTGGGGTAGGAGCATGTTTGAGTAGATTCAGCATGGTATTCTATTTTTTAGATGCTCATCTTAATCGAAGTGCTTCAGTTAAAAATAGGTCATTGTTAAAGCTTAGCAGTTATTAAAGAAAGAGTATCAGACCAGTATCAGCACCAGCTCATCCGCAAGGCTAGCGAACTGACAATCCACAACATTCCAAGTTCAAAAGAGAATTTTCAAGTTTGCAACCAAGAGGCACAGGCCCAAATAAACACAAGAGAAAAACAAACAAAAGGATCAGACTTAACACTTAACACTGACAAGACTTCACAAGCTGCACAACTAAATGAAGTCTAATTGAAGTGTGACTGATTAACAGAATAAGCAATATGTGAGTGAGATCTTCTGTCCTATACTGTGGCAAGAGTGACCTCTGGAGGCGGGGAGAGGAATCTCTGTGTGCAGATGTCACAGTCTTGATCTTACAGACGGCACAATTGTACCTCCTGATGCTTTGTTGATAGTCTAAAAAATAACGGTTGTTAAAATATAAATGTTTCCAAATAGTGATGTTATTGTTTATTTTCATCAGCTACTGCCTTTAAGGTTAGACAATTTATTAGTAGTAGTTTGTTGTGAATGTTACAGCTTTGTTTGGTTCTATCTGCAGCCAACTGATTCCACTGTCAAGTAGAATCACCACTGTTTTATTTCTTAAACCTACTAATGATCAGTTAAGTGGTCACTATGAGCCTGTTTATGTGCTTTTGTACTCTAACTGAATAAACGTTGGCCAGTTTAATCAGATTCAATCTGAATTACACTTTTCACTAAAATGTGTCCCCAGTGTAGCCTCAAGTTAAAATGCTCCCAGAAAAAGAAGTCACTGCTGACACATAAGAACACAATGCAGTGAGTGTGTGTGTGTTTGTTAAGTGCACAGTTATAGTGTAATAAAATGCTTACTGAATGACACTTGATAGTGATGTTGAAGAAACTTTACTGTTGCCCCATCGACTCTTCTCAAAAGAACATCCTGCAGACTGAACTGCTGAGTCTAGCCAGAATGCTGGGAGCGATCTCTTCCCCCAGGCCAACGGGGTCCGAGTCATACAGATTTAAGCCCTCGATCGTTGAATAAATTGGAGCTGTGTAAGAAGGAGAGAATAATAGAAGTGAGCAAACAGTCTGAGACATGGGAGGTGTGTGCTCTTGGAGCCCATGCCCTGAGGCAGATTCCTGTACTTTACTGTTTAAAACTGTAGAATTTATTTTTTTTTTTTTTCCTCCACATACTTTAGGGGAGCTTAGTCAAGATTCTCATAGAACTAAAACTTGCCTTCTATCTTGCATTTGGTTCTTCTGTAAAAGAAACAAGTGTAACAGTTTCGAATTTCAGTGGACAAGTTATACTACTCTGTTTTGGTAGAGGAGAACAAGTTCCATAAAATGTGCTTCAAGGAACATACTGTTCTTCCATTTGCATTCATTAAACCACACATGCATTTTTTACTCTAAACATGTGTTCATAAATCTCCATCTATGCATGTATGAGATTTAGTAACCTGTAGTTGAAACAGACTAGACACTAAAGGAAACAGGTTACATTTCTGTGCCTGGTACACTCTCACAGAACACCACCACCACCACCACCACTACCACCACAACGCACTTTTGAAGAATTCAAAGAAAGCAGATAAAATATATTTAACCATATGAACAGAGAACCCCCTGGTATGGGGAATTCCACCAATTTTTGAGAGTGTATGTATCATTCAATCAAGATGTACACAACGCCATTCAGAGTGGTTTGATGTGAAATGGTTACTTTTTTTTTTACAGTGGTGGTGAGAGGAACCAGGGGTTGCAATGTCTACAAAGGAAACACAGTTATTTAATTTATTATAATCCGAAATTACTATCCACTGAAACTACATGAGTCTTTGCACTGTATACCATATAATGGTAATAGTGAAATAGTCGTGCTACCCCTACACGTACCTCTCAAGCATTAATATATTTTAAACCTAGGTTCTAGATCACAGCCTACTCAAAACTATCATTAAACAATGTTTCAGGCATCAGGCATTGTATGTGTAACCAGTTCATGTAAAGACTTTTTGTGAGGGAGGTTTTAGAGGCATTAAACTCTTCAGTTGTCTGGTTCCTATCACCACCACTGTGAACAATTACGATTCGGTACGTTTCTCTAGAATGGAGCATTTCACATCAAACCACTCTGAATCATTTACATCTTGACAGTTTAATTATGCAGAAATATAATATCTAAGAAATTACAACTGGAAACCCAGGCAAGTAAGAGATAACAAAAAGGACATAAACGCCTGACAATTTGGACTAGCTTTAACCCTCCACAATCCATCAGCTGGAAAGTTTCTTTTAGCAACTGCATGGTCACAAATTATAGCTTGGAAGCATCAACTGCTCAATTACTTTACTCTAACTATACTTAACTTTAATATGTGTCAGATATCATCGATAGCATATCAAAATCATAACCCGCTGCCATTGAAGATTTCAAGAAGAACAGACCAAGAGATGTTCCAATAATACAAATCAATAATACTACAAAGACAACATATCAAATGATGAAACTGAGAAATGTTATTGTTTTTTGAAAAATATATGCCCACTTTGAATTTGATGCAACAATATGTCAACAACACGTTCCAAAAAAGTTGGGACGGGGGCATGTTTTCCACTGTGTTTCATCACATCTTCCTTTAACAACACTCTGTAAGTGGGAAACTGAGGAGGCCAGTTGATGTAGTTTTGAAAGTGAAATGTTTTTCCATTCTTGTTTGATATAGGATGGATATAGATATTAGGATAGATATTTCATTTGCTCAAAATTGCACTATTTGCTCATGCAGTCTTTCAATCTTTACTTTTGAAAAACCCTTTTTATTCACTTTACTGACCTGTTGCCAATCAACCACCATGTTTTTTTTAGCATTACACAACTTTATCAGCCTTTTTTTGCCCCTGTTCCAACTTTTTTTTGATATGTTGCATGAATGTATGTAATATTTTCAAATAAACACAGTGTTTAAATCATTTGTTTAAACGCTTTTTTGTTTGCATTTTGGAAAGTGTCCCAATAGAGCTCTTTACATTAATGCACATTAAATAATATATATTTTTTAACCATTTGTTTCAACTTCATAGATATGAGGTTTTGTAACCACAGCGATCATATGCAAAGCAGAGCTAGGGGGAACTAGGTGGGAGCGTGCATGGCATCTGCAAGTCTTCTATGATCTCAGAACCCAAGAGCTCACAAAAAAAAGACTCTGATCCCATTCCAGAGTACAGCCATCTGGCTCAGTGCCAGCCCCGAAACTGACACATTTACTCCTCTACTGCTGCAACTCCGATTAAGGAAGAATAGCTTCCTCCTCTCTGTTTGCTTCTCACTCAGTTAGAATCAAGCTTACACTCTTAAGAAATCAAGGTTCCTAAATGGTTCTTAGCTTGGCCATATGATTCTAGGAAATGTCTGTAATTGATAGAAAACCTTGACATTGTGGTTATTGAAACTTGGGTTCTTGATACCAATAATTTGCAAAAATGGTTCTTTTAAGATTTTAATAAATCCACTGGTCGGTGCTGTGGTCAGCAGGGCCGACTAGTTGAGGACAGTGCCTGAGTTTACTGAAACACAGTACAATTTAATAGGAAAAAGTAGATTCAAATCAGGGAAATTGTTTAGACGCTAGATGTTTAACTGGTGAATTTTCAAAACAAAAACACCAGCACCCTCCATCAGGATGATTAGGATAGTTCATCAGCAAGACTTTTTCATCATTTCTTAACATATAATTCTGACTAATTTACTGTCACTGCTATTCTTACTGTACACTCCTAATAGGATGGTTCTTCAAGGATTCTGTAATAACAGAAATGGTTCTATAGAGTTCTGTATAGAGCTACTTCAAGCATAAATGGTTCTTTAGATTGATGGATAATGTGTCGTATATGGTTCTAAACAGAACCTTTTTATATATAGTTCTATATAGCACCATAGAGGGTTCTTCTGTTGTTGCAAGCTTGACATTGTAGCAACAGAAGCATATACAACACATTCTCCATCAATCTGAAGAACTATATCACCATGAAAGAACATTTAAGCATGAAATTGTTCTATGCAGAAATCATGGGTCGAAATAGAACCATTCCCTTTACTAAAGGTGCAGTGCAGTTCGCGTCAATCATGAATTTGCAAATGGTCAAGTCTACAGCAAGCCGTGTAAAATCACGCTAAAATAGTGTCTCACAAGCCAGAGTCTGAAGGTTTCAAGAACCAATGACATTGAAAGGAAAAGGCCATTTGACTGACATGCAAAATGGCTAACCACAAACTATTGGTGTAAAGTATGCGCAATGAAAACAAAGCCGGCCATCGAGGATCTCATTTACTTGCTCTACAAGGCTTCTAAATAATCTTGAACTTCTAAATAATTTAAAACTTTTTAAAAAATTAGATATCATGAACCTTTTTCCAGTCCACTGACTGTATCTCACACTGAAAGGCTCACAGGTGTGCAGAGATTACAGCTGGTTGCTAAAGGCATTTAGCTGAATAATCATATGTCTCCCATCTGACTGATAAAACCAGTTCATAGATGGGCAGATAGCAGCAAGAGGTTTGACTATGAAAGCTGCTGTTATTTTAGCCAAAGATTGCCTATGGACCATTATACTGAATTAGTTCAAACTGCAGTCCCATAGTTAAACAAATAGGCCTAGATATTTACGTTATTTACGATTATGTTATGAGCCATTTTAACCCAAAGCATCAATTGAGTTACTAATAAGCTAAGTATATAGAGAATCATCATTTATTGGATACTTTCTATTGGGAGGTGGCCGTCCCAAACCCTAACTCCAACACTTCAACTTGTGAAAATAATTCTTACATTTTTTTCAATGTTGTTTTATAAAGTTTTTTTGAGTTCTTTTAAAGTTAGAAGATTTAGATCTTTTTTAATCATAAAACTTAAATATAAAAAGGGCTGTCCCCTGTTTTCATGTCACTACTGAAACATGAAGAGTTATAGTCGATAAGCGGAGCCTTATTTTAGCCACACCCCTGCATTTTAAAGCAGGAAATGAGACTGCATCCCTGTCCCTCATGGCCACATGCTGAGCAGTTAGATCCCATTATTTTGAACTAAATGTGTCCCAAAATCAGAAAATTTGTGAGCAATATTAAAAATTATCACTACTGAAACATATATATATATATTGATATTAAGTAAACTTTGTGTTTTAATGAAAATTATGTTTTTTGTGTGTGAAAAACTGTTCAAAGATGTGTTTGCTAAAAAAGTACTGACTAGTGTTTATGAATTATGCTCAAAATGAGCTGGAATTGTCACCACCAAAACAGTCACTACCGAAACATCTGGTAAAGTTTCAGTAGTGTTATAATTCTTTTTATACAAATTGGAATGTTCACTCATTTGTTTTAACTTCATTCAAAGCAAAATAATTTAAGCCCTTCATAGCTGTTAAACTCTTTAAACCAGTTCTGTAGAATGATCCATATAGCCTAATCAGCTATCTCTGTTTTAGTGTGCAGTTTACAACAGACAGCATGTGTGACATCTCGCTTTTCGAATCGCCACATCTGCCTCTAGCCCAAAACAGCAAGGTACTAATAAAACATCTGTGATTAACATCTGGAGAGCTCTATTGTTTTATTTTATTTTTACCTAAGCTATAAGCTACTAGCCCTGCGATGGACTGCCTTCCACCTGATGACCGCTGGGATAGGTTCCAGCTGAGGGAGAAGCAGCTTAGAAAATGTGTGTGTGTGTGTGTGTGTGTGTGTGTGTGTGTGTGTGTGTGTGTGTGTGTGTGTGTGTGTGTGTGTAAGCAACTATTTTTTTGAATAAGTAATAAACCCTGGGCACATAGGAGTGCCTAAGAAGCAGCTCCTTTCGACTGTTTACTGAGTCTGAGTATTGTACACATTACATGGATGATCTTGGCAGCATTGCTACAATTGTTGCATACCTCTCAGATTTAGGAACACTACCTCAAAAGGTAAATACGCAAAGCACTGTTCAGACTCGTCTGGGATGTCATAGCTTGTTAACATCTTAACTGAAAACATGATTTTCCACTGTTCCTTCCCCTGAATAAGAATGACACATCAGCCTTGTCAAAAAGCTAGTTTTGTATGCAGAGTGACAGAGAAGCTAAAACCACAGGGAGCTATGCTATAGATACAACTTCAAGTGTTTGATCAATCTACCTCCTGTGTTTTGAGATGGGTGTGCATGTGGAGGAGTGCCTGCTTTCTTGTGGTCACTGTGAACAAAAGCAGGGCCCATCTGGGTCGTCTGGGTGGAGAGTACTCCGAATCAGGAAATTCATGGCCGACACCAATCACTGCCGCTTTATGGAGTTTGCACACTTCTGCAGCTGGCAGCCGGCCACTTGGCCACGTAAACAGCCCTAATCCTTTTTCCAAGGAGCTTTCAACACTCATCTCCCCCCCCCATCCCCAACATGTTTGCTAGCACGCATGCCTGTCAGCTTTTAGAGGTTCTTGGGAAATGTCCACCAGGGGGCAGCCTTGGCCTGAGGCTTCAGCAAAACAAGGAATTCCATGTTGTTGATCATTATTCACTGCTTAGGTATGTGCCTTGCTTTGATTTGCCCTCAGAGCTGAAGCCTACTCCTTTTACTTTTTCACAGGGTGAAAGTTCTTGATTGCGTTATGGGAATACAGGAGTCAATTAACTTCAGTATGTTCCCCAAAGGGCAATTCTTACAGCGGAAACATGTTCTTAGTGGCTTAGATATCACATTTAGTTTTCACTAAAAGACCAGAAGTGGGAAAGTATTTACAAATCGACTTCTGTCAGGTGTCATAGTCAACCTGTGATTCAAACCGAGCCACAGCTTCACTTGAGAGCCAGTGCTTAATGGCCTGGTGAAACATGTGTAGCTTATTTAGTACACCGTCTGTGGTAGTTTCTTATTGTGTGTGTGTGTGTGTGTGTGTGTGTTTGGTAAGCAGTGCTCCTGTGGGGGTTGGGTAGGTTTGATTTCCTCTGCTCCCGGAGGGATTGGGTAGACACAGGGTAATTTGTAGTGAAATTTCCAGGAGGGTTCGTTTTGCAGGTGGCTGGGCTCGCAGGGCGTGGCAGGGAATGAGAGAAGCAATTTGCTCTCCGCAGGCTGTGAATATGAGCATTGTTGTGCAGTGGCAGGTTTTAGTGTTGGAGGCGGTGTGCTCAGAGATCAGCCATGGAGTCGTTCAGGCACGGATTCAACCAAATTATCTCACAAAAGATTAAATCTTTGCAGCCAACAACAGGCTATTTACAACATTTCAGACTTTTATTCTTTTGAGGTTTGGACAGAATGACCCTGTCATTCAGTGAGCAATCAAGCTCTTTGCTTCCTAACTGACAGCTGAGAATGTTAGTCACGCAGACAAATAAAGCCACATTATAATGTAATAATTAGCTTGAATATTTACACAGTCATATAAGTCAACTATGAATGTCAATAATGCCAAAAAACACTTTAAACTACATGGAATATGACAGTACTTCCCTAAGAAGACCTAACCAATTATTTGAGTGCTTTTAAAAATCTTAGATAGCATTATTATACTTGTTCAGGTTTGCATGCTGAACTCTTTGAATACAGTCATACGCAGACCTCTGGGCACCTCTGGACAAGTTACATGTTTAATTGATTTTCTAAGTGAATATAAGGTCCACATCCTCTACAGAGAACACACGTGTACATTTTAATGCCAAATTACTGTTTATTTGCTGAATTTAACATGTTGGGGGGAAACAATAGAATATAAAATGTGGTATGATCAGAGCTTTTGGAGCATTTAATGCCTTTTTTCCAGCAAACAAATAAACAATTTTGTATCCTTTTTCAGTGGTCACACACTACAGGGTGGGCCATTTAAATGGATACACCCCAATAAAATGGGAATGGTTGGTGATATTAACTTCCCGTTTGTGGCACATTAGTATATGGGAGGGGGAAAACTTTTCAAGATTCCCATTTTATTTTGGTGTATCCATATAAATGGCCCATCCTGTACAATAACCAGTATTCTTCTTCTTCTTTCGGTTGCTCCCTTTAGGGGTCGCCACAGCGGATCATCTGCCTCCATCTTGCCCTATCCATTGCCTCCTCTACTTTCACACCAACCATCTCCATGTCCACTAACCATGTACAATAACCAGTATGCAATACACAAATACGTCATGCATACATTATCAATAGCAATAAAGAAATCCACTGATATTGCACAAATGTTGAAGCTAATAAATATAGATGTAAAATCCAGCTTCCTGTCAGTGTTAGGGATCTGGCTTCATTCTGCATTTGCCAGCTAGTGGGGAAAAAAACACATTTCAAACTGACTATCAGTTGTAGTTTACATCAGTCTATCCTAGTCTTTAAACCAAAAAAAAAAATAAAAAATAGCTGTAGAAACTAATGTGGTACCAGTGTAGGAGGACAGTAGGCATGATAACAACAGAAATAGCAATAGTTAAATGTTTTATTTTGTGCCTTTTAACAATGTCAACATGCTTCTTCACAAAAATTGTCTGAACAAGTCAAAGTGACTCTCAGAATCTTGAGGACTGAAAGGTTGATATATATAAAATAGGTCCATATGTCCATATTTCTTCAACTCACTGTATTCCACTCAGTCAAAAGCATTAAGTTGACAATGAGCACAGCTAGCTTTTGAGTTTAGAATGGCTTTTTCTACATTTCTGGCGTGTCTGCTTTAGCTATTAAACATCAGCCTTACACTGATACAACTCCTATCCACTAACCTCTGCTACTGTAGCAATTCAGATTAATCAGAAAACGCATATGTGTCTGGAACAGAACGAAGGTCAAATAAGAAGACGTGCAAGTGCACATTTGGCAGTTTTATTTCAGGGGAGCCATTTTAATCTCTATAGCTTTGGTGCTGACTCAAATAGAAAAGCAGCACTTTGAATCTACTGCCAAGCGTCTCATGCTCAGTTTTATGTCCTGCCAGAACTGAGAGCTCAGCAGAGAAACACATATGGAGCCCCAGGGAGAAATCAGATTGTTTGATTTCATTAGCAAATATGTATTCATAGGAGAGGGCCCTGTCTTTCTACTAATAGAACTGCCCGGAATTTGATGGTGCATGGTGAAGACCTGGATGTGTCTAGAATCTAATAAGAAAGGTGTGAATAAAAGAAAACCACACCAAAGTCTGGCGTCACGCGCCTGTGGTCTCCGACATGTGTTGCTCTTTTCATTGCTTTCTGGCTGCATCTCTCTCTGTGTCTCTTCCTCTCTCTGCTTTTTCCTACAAGATCAGCAGAAGACACAGCTGGCCAGAGAATGCGAGATGCTGTCAGTCATGTCGCCGTCTCAGCGTGGGTGGGTGTTTTCTTCTCCACCAAAGGGGGAGCCAATGGAGCAGCACCTGTTTTACATTCCACCGGGGGGCCATGGGTGCTGGAAACCAGGGGCCAGTTCCAGAAAAAAAAAGCTCAGGCATGGCCTATGAAGGATTGAAATCCAATGCAATTTCATTGAATTGAATCTTCTTAAATTTTGTACCTCTGTCAAATTCATCTGCCACCGAATAGTTAAAGTAATGATAGGACTGTCAAGTACTTTACAGATTATTGTGATGATGAATTGAGTAATTAGGCGTTTTTATTGTAATGTACATTATTGATCACAATAACAGTTTTTATAGAACTGATACACATGTAAAGTAAGTAATAGAGTGGTTTGTCTGCACTACGTACGAGAGACACATTGAAACAGTTTCAACAGCAGCAGAAAAACAGTCAAAATGTCGGCCTTATGGATGTATTTCGCGATTACTATAAGGGACATCAGACAACCACTTTGTTGTTACTGTTCATTCAGAGCATCAAGACAGGATACAACACACAAGAATGTCTTCACTGCAGGTTGGATACCATTTGAAAACTCATTTGATATGTAGAATAAAAAAAAACATAACTCTATAAATCTCCTTATGAATAGGGTCAGTGTTTCTTTCGACCCTGTCATTCAGATAGCAAGCTCAGCTAGCTAACATCTCTGAAAAATTCCAGGCTGTTTTCAAACTCATTTTCATTTTCAAGTCCACACCACTTTTGCAGGGAAGCAAGTGCTCTGTTACTCTTGCATTTGCCACCATACAAACATAAAATAGAGATAAATATCTTCCATGTGCATCATAAGCATCCAGCTTTATTGGTGTATCAATTTGAATGTAACCACCAGGTCACTTTTTTAACAGCAGCTTGTGCTTCAAGAATGACATGAGTATTTGTAAAGAGTAAAATGTTAAAGCAGGCAGACAGGACAGCGCCAGTTTGCACTATTCACATGAGCGGTTCAGTTGTTTGGTGCGGACCTGAATATAACACACAAGACCAAACTGAAAAAATATAACGCACAAGACTGAACTGACATTTAGTAAATCCACATAGTGTAGTAACTTAAACTGGCTGTGCATTAGTTTGTGTATTGTAGTAAAAGTATAATTTTTTTTTATACTGGATTAGTAAACTACAGCTCCTCTCACTGAGCACAAACTCACAAACTATTAACTCTATGAGACACATTCAACTTCCCACCTAAAATGGTGATTCTGATAGATTTTGCCAGAGTTTTACTCTCTGACTGTTCCTGCTGGTCAACGCTCTGTACAGGTTGGAAAAGGTTTTTATTTTTAAGTGAGCATCCTTAACTGGATCATCGCCCCAGTCATTTAAAAAGTGGTGGTTCAAATGCCCACTCATTGTTCTGGTGGCCCTGGTCCAATCTGTAATTATTAGTAATGCATAATTGTGAAGGCTAAGATTGGCAGATTTGGCAATCAGACAATTTGCTTTCATTTTAGCTAATTTGTGTTACAATTTCAATGCATACATCAAATACATAGTGATTTAATATGTGAGTGTTTACATGTATGTTCACTTAACCATTTCAAAAGCTCTCTTCAAGGAAGCAGAGTATTTACAGTTTCCAATACCTGCTACAGCTTATCAATGGCTGTAGTTTTGAAAGTGAAATGTTTTCCCATTCTTGTTTGATATAGGATTTCAGCTGCTCAACAGTTCAGGGTCTCTTTTGTCGTATTTTTAATTTCATAATGCACCAAATGATTTCAGTGTGCAGCAGGTCTGGACCCAGTTTAGCACCTGGACTCTTTTAATACAGAGCAATGCTGTTGTAATACATACAGAATATGATTTTATATGGTCTTATGTCATCATCTAAAATATGTATATATTGTCCAGCATTAATGGTGCCTACACAGATGTGCATGTCACCCATGCCATGCACTCTGAATCCGCCCTATAACATTATGAATACTGGCTTTTGAACTATGCACTGATAAGCTGAGAGGCCTTTAGCCCAGAGGAGTTCATGACTGGCAAATTATCTGCTGGGCAATTCAAGAATTTAATGCTTTTGCTTCTATCCACTAACTAAACAATGAAACAAGAGTAGTATTGTAAGTAGTATGCTTGCAGCCTTTAAATAAAAGAATGAGTCTACTGAATAAAAATACACAAAAATGATTTGTTTCTAGATCTAATCATCAGGCCTTCTGTGAGAGTTCCCCTCTGCTGTATGTTCCCCTGGTAGGTGATAGGTACAAGTACATGTATCCACCAGACTCTATTTGTGACTGAGAGAGAGAGACCACTTGGGGAATTTATATTATTTATTATCATCACTCAAACTGCCAACTAATCATTGTAATCTTTTCTGTTGATCAACTGTGACAATGTTCTAATGTACTGTTATCTGTGATATATGTATATTCAACGCACAACATACAGGCGGTCTCAGGGAGTCTGGTGTCCCCTAAATAACCCTTTGGACCCCAAAAATCTAACTTTTAGGGATCCCTAAAAACATGGTATAGTATTATGGTATACATTAAACCCACTGAGTTTTTTTGAGAAAATGAATACCTACATAATGATTCAGAAAAAAAATGTTTTATTAGGTTTTGTAGTTGTCTGCTTTAATCTCAGAATGGCACTTGATCTTCCTTTGTGCTGTGAGCTTCCACCTGCTCTGTGCTGCTTTAGCTCCTCTCCAAAATGGAAAAAAGGCAAAGCAAATGGAAAAAGTAAGAAGCAACACTCTAAATTGTAATTTGTATTCCTTAATACCAAAATAAGACTGAACTATTTAGCCCACAGTGGAACTTGACCCCCTGAATTACAAGGGGGTGTTTCGCACACTACTTATATATCATGATGTATGTGAATGGTGTTCATTGTACACTTTAAATGTTGAACACTTAAAACACAACTACAATACTTGAATAATAACAGGAATACAACTGTATGTATGCATATAAAACAACTGTCCAATTCTGATCCACTCCTATTCTAGGACAATGCAATAAATACAGAACAAATACAACATAAGACACCTACTAAAATGCCCTTACATTTGCATTTGGACTATATTTCTATATTAGAAACCAACAGGGATGCTCAAATCACCATCATTCTCCTTCCTCTACAGGTCAGTGTACATTGTGTTTAAACACAATGTCATCTACAAATCTGATAATCTGTTTCTGCCTTTTCAGTGTCTGAACTGCAAAAAGGAAGAGATTTAATTAATATTGAGTACAACTAATTATGAGTGAAAGATTAACAAATATGTCAAGACACAATGAATTCTAGCATGGCATTATAATATGATAGAGCAGCTGTCAAATGCAAGATTAACAGTTTAAATAGAGGGAAATATGAGCAGCTGAGAGTGCTGTAGCTTTTGGTTCTTCAGTCATTGGAGGATATCTTTCTCATCTAGCATAAGCCCGGAGTACGTGGCACTCTCGCTACTTGTCATGCTTAGTAAGGACATTTTGTTATACGCACAGCATGAAGTGCCCTTGAAGCTATTTCAGTTTAAGGTGACATACCGAAAGCAACTGTCAGCAGGTGTAGCATGGGGAGACATCAGACAATGATGCTGTGAGGGGGAAACGGATTTACCCAGTGTGAAGTCTTTATCTGCAACGCGCTCCCTTTTTTGTCTGCAGGCTTTAGTTGGAAATGGTTTCAGCTCGCTGACAAATCCTAGCCAAGGGCCCCCACCAAGCTTAGCTTTATTGCTGAAGTAAGTGTTTGATTAATGCTACAAAATGACCGCCACTTTTTCCTCCACGCCTTATGCAAACAAACTGAGGTGACCTGAGAACATCTGGCCTGGGTAGAAAAGCCTATAAAGAGAACCAGATCCCTCCACAGTTATTACATAATTTTAACTGCACGATTGTCATGGAGCTAGTTATCCAAAAAGGGATCTTTTTCTTTCCCTACTGTGTTTCAGATCTGCCGAACTGGGAAGCCACTGAATAGCCAACATGCACTACTTGCTTTAGAGCAGTTTGTATTTTGTGGATATTAAAAGAAGGTTTTTGTCTCTTAAGCATGAATATATTTTGCATATAATATGCTCTGAAAGCTTGTGCTGAAACCTAATTATTTATTTTCGACTGCTGAACTTCCTCTCCCCAAAATCTGGCCTCATTTTGTCATGAGCTCACATCATGGCAACTTCACTGTGCTGTTCAGCAGCTGCCTGCAGGCCCATCAGGAGATTATAAGAGCAGAGCTGGAAGCAGCAGAACAACTGCTGGGAACATGCTTCCCATGATATAATTCACAGTGGAAGCGCTCCATCTTCACGGTAGGTTGTACTGATCAATGGTTTTTAAAGGAATACTCCAGAGTAGTTCAACCTAATCTCTATCTGCTGCATCTGTATCATCAGATTTGATCACCAAGGACAATAATTTTGCATTTCTAACACTGACACTAAGCAAAATTATAAGCAGTTGGAAAGTTGCTGAATGCCATGAGTAAATATTTGAAATATATTAATATATGACAACTGTGTATGTCTGTCTGTCTTGTCTGCTCTGCGATGCACTGGTGGCCTGTCCAGGGTGTATCCTGCCTTCCACCCGATGACAGCTGGCATGGGCTCCGGCGCCCCCAGCGACCCAGAAGGAGAAGCAGCTTAGAAGAAGTGTGTGTGTGTGTGTGTGTGTGTGTGTGTGTGTGTGTGTGTGTGTGTGTGTGTGTGTGTGTGTGTGTGTGTGTGAACATATGACCCAAATTCAAACTACAGTTATTACAGTCTAACAACACATCTTAAAATGAGACAGAAACGAAAGAAGGTCTTGGCAAAGCTGTTCGTATAATATTCCAAACTTTTAAACACTGAAACAAACAGTAAGAAAAGTAACTTCCAGTTACTTTTGTTTTTCCTGGTATGAAATGAGGAGGATGAGGCTCCTCCCACACCAATGTGTTGGTAATGCATTTTGAGAAACTCTGTCAGAGAACTCTAAGGGCCTTCTGAACTTCTGGGACAATTGTTTGATAGACTCTTTATTAAGGCTATTGTCTTCCTTTATTATTTACATAATTTACATACATGAGCAAAGTATGGCATTATGCTAACTGCCCTCTTTTATAAGTGTGTTTTAGTTACTGAGTTTTCAGTTTTTTTCTAAACACAAAGAAATGCATCAAAATCTTTGTATCGGCTACAAATGTGGCAGATAGAGATTAGGTTCAAGCCTTGGGTCCAACCACAGAGATTCTTAGCAAACACAAATGCAGTAATGAGGGAAAAGTGAAAAACAAAATGTCAGTAAAATGCTGGTTTGGCAAAAACTCTTCACAGGTAAGCTCACTTAATGTTTTGATTTGTAGGGCATATTGCAGAAGGCAAAACATACAGATGTACACATATACTACTGTTGTCAAAACAACATGTAATAATGACATCACATGATTTATAAGTTAAATTTATTAAGGGTCTTTGTCTTCTTTTTTGACACCAATTTAGTCTGTTATTTGAGCTGCGAGCCATATAAACACATCATCTACAGAGAACATACTTCTACACACATTAATGCAAAATTTATTGGCAAAATTTAACATTTGAAGGAAATAAATAAAACCTATTATGTGGCCTATTAAAAAGGTCATATTCCATTTTATAAATGTTTTTTCAGATTTTTTTTCAAACTCAGCAAATGAATAGAAATTGTGCACCAGAATTAGCAGAAGTGTTCTGTTCAACAAAACGTGTCTTTTGACTAGGAGTGCTATGACTTTTGCATATGACTGTATATTATAATTAGAAATTCTGAAAGTAGGCGTTGTTGTGCTCTACTCTTGGTGAATTAGGCTGCAGACATGTGGTATGGACGAGTCCTCCTTGTGGACACTGGTAACTGAAGTTTTTCCATGATTGAATATAAACTAGGGCTTTAACAACCACCACAAAACCGTGATGGTGGCATAGCAACCACAAAGTTGGGCCATGTCACCACCATAACCACATATTGATATCTTATTTTTTCTATGACTGCACAGCTGGGTACAGTGAAGTATGTTTTAGACCAGAAGTGTAACTATGCTGCTGCTGGTGTTTAGACTTACTAGTTTTGTCACCATGCCATGTGACTTTTGGTACAGATCAAGCTTGTGTTAACCTAAGACTAATCTGTATACGTGTTATGTTCTGAAAAAAAGTTCATCTGGGCTTGGTCTTCACTCAGTCTTAACCACGCCGGGTCCAAACTGTAGTTCTATAGAACTATGAAACAGTATGTGAAAACAGTACATAATCATTAGCAATGCATTCATTAGTAATAGTATTTATAGCATAGTACTATGTGGTTTTGGACACAGCCCAGGTCTTTACTCCAGGTTTTACCGCTAATGGTTTCATAACTGTGTGCAGTTCACTCTTTGTGCTAACAGAGAGTCGTTTGTCATTCCCTTGCCTGTGTTCACCAGGCCTCTCTTGATTTACGACATCAAGCTTCTCCAACGTTCTGTATCATGCTTGCTGAAAACTTCAAATATACTGGATATTTCATGCCTGACACCCTTTATGAGAAGGTAACAAAATATTACCATGTGCTGAGCTTGCTATTCTTCCTCAGCATAACTGCCTCAGACTTTGTTGACGTGGCCATTTTCCTCAGAGCTGCAGCTTCACACTTTATTATCTCTCGAGCTTCTTCCCCTTCGATTAGGTTGTTTTTTTTTTGTCACACTGAACAATTGCTTGAGTATTGATTTCTGCTCTGTGCAGAGCAGCTGCGTCAGGTCCAGGTGCTGTCTGCTCATTTTCTCCCCGTCTCAGGAACAATTTATACCATAATTCCTGCTGGAGAAGCCTCAGTTCTCCACTGCCAAAGAAAACCAGATGAAAGTCGTTAATGCAGGGTGGCTTTGGAAATAGAAACACTTCTCCACAAAAGGTGTGGATTTCTGCTTTCTCTCACTTTCTGCTCTACTCCTGCGTTATTTTCCCCTTTGGGCCTTCTCTAGCCTAAACTGGACAGCTACACCGTGTAGAGTCAGACCTCCCAGTTCACTTTTATTACATGAACGTGTCTTGTAAAGTCACTCTTCTCTTTATTACACATCACACGCCATATATCATAGTGCTGTGTCAATATATTCAAGTTGATACTCTGAAGCAGGTGCACAGAGTCCTCAAGCCGATTACAACCTTTAATTATTTGCGATATTATGGATTGAAATGGAGGCACAACTGTGTAAAAATCAAGAAAAGGAACAGGGAATATTGCTAGCCTGAGGTGTAGTAAAGTAGGTCAGCTGCAATTAATAGGTTAACCAATTTAAGACGTGAAAACCTTCATGAAGCTAATAATATACCTCTGAGCTACATTGTGTGCTAATTATTTCCAACATCGCATATAATTCCAAATTTCATTTTTAATCAAGCCAAGTTAAATCCTCACTATTTTAAGATTAATACAAGACTAATGTTTCTCATGTGGCACTCCCTCCAAAACAGCAAGCTTTCAGAAAATGTGAAGAGGTTTTTGTCTATACTCTTCTGACCTAATTATGGCAGATATTCCACTTCTGTCTTTACAGTCGTTCTTTTTTACTTTCCTTTTCTTCTTCCAGAGCTCTAAATGCCTTGAGGCCATAAAGAAGATCAGCTTTCAATTTTTATAAAAAATTAGAAAACAAGAGGAGATGGTTTTCACAATACCAGCAATACGCAAGATCCCCAGTGGCCAAAAAAGCATGCCAGATCACGGAGAAAAAGTCCAGTACAGTAATCAAAGCAAACAGAATGCAGAAAAGTCCAAAAATGAAAGCCCTTCCCACAAACACAGTCCAGCCTATGCTAATGTAGCCAAACCTGGGCACAACATGGGGCAAATAACATAACTCCCCGTAAGCGTAGGCCCAGCTGTGAGTGCCATGCGGTAATTTGTTAGGAAGATGGCATGCTTAATGAGAACCACTTGCTGCGGACTCCATAAATTCTGGAGGGGTGGGGAGAAAGGGGTAAGGGAGAGGGGGTGAATGGAAGAGGGGGGCTTGAGATTTTCTGCTCATCCTCTGAAGTGCTTGGAAAACATTCGTTGCACGTCACGCTGACAGCCACCGAATTTCCTGCTATCCCAGATGTGCATGCGCAGCTGTGGAGCAAATGTTACCCAGAACCCCTTTGGGCCTAGAAATGGCTCAGAGCATGGGAGTTTCAACTTTGAGTGTGAAAGCGTGTATGTATGTGTTTTTGTGTGTATGTGTAGATTTGAGTGTGTTGTTCAAGCATGTTTATGCAACCAAAATGAGTGTATACATCTGCACTGAAAAAAAGTAATTCAATTTATTGCCACATGAAGGCAATATATTAAGGTTTTATATTAGTATATTACACTTTGATTACATATACAGTAGTGTGCAAAAGGCATTCTATTTAAAATGTTATTTATCTGGTCAATAAGCATTTATTTACTCAGAAAACACTTGCATTACAATAAAACACAAAAATTGTTCACGTAACCATTTCCAGACCTTAAGGCTGCCCGGTTACTACCCAATACATACTGGATAATCAGTCCTTCATTATGTTAAATCAGAGAACACAGGTCACTGGTTAAGACATGGTGTCTGATTATGGAGCTAATGAGCTAATTGGCTTGCTGGTAAGGGCGCAAGCAGGAAAAGCTGCCCTTGTTGTGGAGATATGTGCAAGCGCAGTAGCCAGAGCAAGCTCAAAAAACATGTTTTTGTGCCTTATTTGAGCCAAATGCTATAAACTATGTATGCAATTTTGGTCCAATTTTAACAGTGTTATCAAATACACGGTTAATATGGCTTTTAGTTTTGGATTTATGGTTTCTCCCTATTCAAAGATAGTAGCCTGGTCTTGTATGAGTGGAAATAACTGCCTGGGGGCGTTGCCAAGATGCCCGTCAGGTTCACAGATTTTCCTATAAGGACTTTGGTTAAATCAGTGCTGTGATGGGATTTCATAAATCCATCCAAAGGTTGGAGGCATTCAAACTTTGTTTTTCAATTTAGCTCACAAGATATTAATTACTAAAAAAATCTTGTTACTTTTTATTGTATTTATGTTAATTTACATCTACTATAATGATAAAAGTTGTTTGTGCAAGTGTAAAACGCTTATTTCCTACATATAGTGTTTTAAACAATGTGCTTAAGTGCCTAAGACCTTTGCACAGTACTGTATATACTGTAGTGGCATTCAATTGCAGAGGAGCTCGAACCACTGACTGATTTAAACACAAATTGTTGGAACATGCTGCCTGTCAGTGGATGTTAGTGATGAAGCTGGAAATTGCTTTCACTCTATAGATACCACATGATTTTCATTTTCATTTTTATCAAATGATGTTATTGAATTACTCAAAAGTAATAAATACATTTAAAAATGGAACTTGTGTAAAAATTTGAACAAGTAAAAAAAATACAATTCGACACAATTAATTATAGAAAAATTTTGTGATAAGTCATGATTTACTATTTTAATTACTGACAGCCAAAATATATAGACACCAATGATATTTCTAATTGAAAGCTGAGCTAACACTGGTTTACACAAACGTTTTGGCTGGTTATTTTAAACTTGCAAAAAATATTCTGTGTTTTATTTAAAGCTTGTACCACACCTGATTTGATCATGTGCTAACAAGATTTAGCACATGATCCCCGCCACCAAAACAATGAAATATGAGTGTTACTACAATACTGGTAAAGTTTAAAAAACAAAAGATGATTATTCTATTAATTATGAATGAAATGTAAATTTAAAATACAGAAATGTACTTTTTATTCCTCAGCTTCTCCGAGAGCCTTGATGACCCCTGCGGAAAACCCACTGTGAGAATATCATTGCTATCTAAAGAAAAACGTATCTCCAAAATGTTAAGTTGGCAGGAGAAGACAAACATATTCTTTATGAAGAACTCAAATGAAGGAGAAAACTGAAAACTGAACAAAAATGGAGATGTTTATCTTTTGACAGCATCAATAAATCACATTGATTGTCATGTAATGTATGGTAAATGGGTATGCATTTGAATCAATCAAATTCAATGCATGATTTTTTAGAGGGTATTGCTCCACATACTTTTATGCTCTTGCAAAGAATCTGGCCGCCAGGGCTGTGTGGTAGGTGGCCGTTTTGGAAAAGTTCTCAACACTATCAACCGCTCTAGAAGTGTGAGCTTTCGTAATCAGGCTGCTTTGTTTGTCTCTGTCAGGGTGGCCCCGCGAGCTGACACACAACGAGACTTCTCCTACTCGACTGCTTTCCCCTTGTTCATTCCTTCTCTGTTTACATGTCAGCCAGCAGCATATGGAACTGATAGATGTGACGCCATGCAACATGTTCTCAGGTCTTCAAGCTCATCCAAAAAGCTGTACGATGGGGAGTTTTTCCCACAGTTTCTCCTCACACTGGCCAGCTTAGCCTTGACACTCATCCAGTGGTACTAATACTCTGCGTCCCGCTGGGATGGCTGGCCCTTTCCAACACCGCAACATGAGACTATATCGCTGCCATCACATGCTACACTTTACACTCTCTGATACTGCACAAACCAATGGTGCTGTGGAGATAAGCTCACAAAGCAATGGGGACATGAAGGGGACCAAGCGTCACAGAGGTTATCAGCAATGGACATGATAGATTAGTCAACAGGATGAACACAGGGCTGAGGCACATGTCTCTCATCGAAAAGAAGATGGGCCTTTGAGCAGTTGGGGGTAGTGTAGTAGTATGTATGAGGAGTTGGGGGGCTGGAGGAAGTTGGCTTCTTCTCCTTTAACAAGAGTTTTCTGATTGAAGACCAGATAAACACCCTGCTGATAGAGTCTTTACTCAACACAGACTGGACTGAGTTGTGCTTGTGTGTGCTGAACTAGCCTGTCATGTCCTGCTAAGCAGTGAATGGAGGCTCTGTTGGCCCCTCATAAGCCCCTGACATTCACTTTCTCTTGCTTTTCCTTTTGGCAGAAGTGGCATTGACTTTAACTCGGACCTATTCATTTACCCTCACTTTACTTGCCTCAAACATTCCTTGTGGAAACACTGGCACTTGACTTGAGTTTCTGCGTTTACTCAAACATGGCTCCTTTTGAATGACATTTATCTCTGTTTCCTGAATGTGCAGTATTTGGACCAACGCGAGCCCATTCACAACAAGTGCTTCTGCAGGCGAATCAAGAACATGCCAAGGATAGCCAGCTACTTCATGTGAATATTCACATTTTTTAAATGGTATTCAAATCTCACAAGAAAACATTTTTATTAATGCTGTCAAGCTGTCAATCACACCCTACAGAAATATTTTTCCAGTGTATTTTGTTATAGCTATGTAGTACACCAAAAAAGCTCCATTCAGATGTATTTATTCCTTTCAAACCGTACTTTTTAGTCAACTGTATATAAAGTTATTAGTTCCATTTGCTCTTGCCTTCACTCTTATTCATACAGCTCATGGACTCCTGTTACAGTGGAGGCTCTCGAGGGAACTAGCTTTCCACTTTGCTTTTGCTTTTGTTAGTTTGCTGTCTGTCCAGTGTAGTCAGCTGACTGTGCTGGAGGTATTGCTATAAAACCCATTTAAAAGCTGAATTTGAATGAGAAGGCTACAATCACTTCAACATACAGCATAAAACACTGAAAAATTTAATTACACAATGCATTAAAGGCATTAAACAATTGAATGCTGGTATTAATGATTTATTGCATTATTAAAGGCATTAACACTGACAGCCCTAATTGTTGTGAATAAAACATCTTATGAATACAAATGAACATTTGTATACTGTGTGAAACTAGCTTAAGGGGTAATCTGCATCTGTTTGTTCAGCTGATTTAGTCATTTATCTTTGAGTTTTAGATGTAATTCAATGTGCTACCAGTTGGTCTACAGATCAACAACTTCGCAATTGCATTATGTGAAATATTTCCACTGTATAGCTCCAGTTAGGTGCCACCATTTTACTTATTGTAAGGTGCACAGTCACTTGTTTGTGTCTTGATATTCTCTACAGTTATTTCACTCAAACTTTAAACTCAGTAAAACTTATTCAAAACATTCAACAGGTGTGCAAGTTTTTGCACACGTACATCTGAACCCGAGAGCTGAAACAGTGTTATTCTGTTGGTAGATATTTTTCATTTTCTGCATGACCCACCAACAAATGCATATGTATGAGGAAGACAAACTGTGTTTCTGGAGCTTGTGCATCAGTTTCACACATAACATGCAGGAGGATGCTTCCGATTTGCTCACAGATACATTAGTACGCCAGGCCCTATATGTCCAAAAGTATGTAGATACTTGCATTATTAATTGGTTTCATTGCATTCTGTCACAGAAATATTAGTGAGGTCAGATACTGATGTTAGATGATTATTTCTCAATCCCAAATGCCACTCCAACTCATTCCAATGGTACCGTATGGAGCACCATCACTCCAGAGAATGTAATTCCACTGCTCTACAGCCAAAAACTTTTTTTTAACACATGCCTTACTCTAATACTTAACTAAGCAAAGTAACATGTGATATATTGTGTTATGTGGCTCAAGGCAAGCGAAGAACAACTTCTCAGTCCGCAGTAGTACAAGAGGTCTGATGCTTCAAGGCTTTAGCTGATAAATTCTCCTCACCTCATATCTCCAGGCCTGATGGATGAAGGGAGTTCTTTGTTCTCAGTACCGCACAGAAGATTGAACAGGAGATGAGATAGGGAGAGGCTTTAGACTTCTGGCCTGTTCTTGTGGCCTCCTCATGCAGCCGTTTGGTCATTCTTTACAGTTGTTTAACCCTGTGATTGGCTACTCACATCTTTAAGAACTGATTAACATTTTTAGAAGGTTAGTAATGAATTTAGATGGATACAGTGCCTTTTTTACAGAGCTATAATTTGTTATGTTTTCTAAGTCACATTCTACTGGCTTTTGTCATTACTTTTATTTTTCTCCCCCCTTTGTTTTGGGCTAGCAGCTTACAATGCGCCTGAATTTAAAGTTCTAATTACAAACCCTGCAGCAAATCAACCCACTGATCACATGAGATATTGATGCTCTTTCCATCCAAGATGTTCTACATCTACGTAATTCTAATACAACAGCTGCTTAAAAAAATCAATGGCTGCATCAAGATACATTTTACAAGCCACGCATTCAATATTTCCATACATGATCCTCTTACGAACACATAAGCATGAGTGAAAGAAGCACATTTTCCATTTTTTCATGCACATGGACCAGTTTCATACAGATCAGACAACAAGAATGTGTCCAACCTGAAACCAGCACAAATTACTTAGTATATTGGGCCTTATGTGTCCAAAATTCTGCAGACACCTGCTCATCCAACATTTCTTCTCTAATCAAGGCTATTAAATAAGGAGTCTGCTGCGGTGACCGACTCTACTGTTATGGGAGGGCTTTGCACTGGACGGTAGAACATTGTTGTGAGGATTTGACTGCATTCAGCCACAAGAGCATTTCAGAGGTCAGGAACTGATACTGCAAGATTAGTTCTGGAAGATTAGTTCAAATTCCACTACAACTCATTCCAAATCTACTAGATGATTCTCCAGAGCAGTTCCACTGCTCTATAGCCCAATGCTTTATACCCTTCTAGACGCCACTTTGCATTAGACATAGCAAACGTAGGCTAATATGCTTCTGCTTAATCCCATTCAATTAGCAGTGCTTTTCTATTATGATTATACAAATTGTATGTACAAAATTGGATGGCTGTGTCACCAATGAGTTAAAAAACAATTAGAAGTAGAGTCTGGATACTTTCACAGTGTACACACACATTTTCTAAACCGCTCATCATTCTGGGTCATGGGGGGTGCTGAAGCCAATCCTGGTCACTGGGCAGAAGGCACGATACACAGACATATACGTTCACACCTAGGGACAATTTAGCATGTCCAATTGGCCTGCCTGCATGTTTGAATCCAGGCCCTTCTTGCTGTGAGGCGACAGTGCTAACCGCTGCACCATCATGTTGCCCTCCTATAGCCACCTCTCTTTCCTTTAATTGCCTCATAACCAGCTATAATTATTACTATTTTAATAATCAAAGTATTTATTTCAAGTAAATGTAGTACATATTATTATTATTATTATTATTATTATTATTATCATCCATCCATCCATCCATCCATCATCTTCCGCTTCTCCGGGGTTCGGGTCGCGGGGGCAGCATCCTGAGCAATGAAGCCCAGACCTCCCTTTCCCCAGCCACTTCCACTAGCTCCCTGGGAGGGATTCCGAGGCGCTCCCAGGCCAGCTGGGCGATATAGTCACGCCAGCGTGTCCTGGGTCTTCCCCGGGGTCTCCTCCCCGGTGGACTTGCCTGTGACACCTCCCAAGGGAGGCGTCCAGGAGGCATCCTAACAAGATGCCCGAACCACCTCAACTGGCTCCTCTCGACGTGAAGAAGCAGCGGCTCTACTCCGAGTCCCTCCCGGATGACCGAACTTCTCACCCTATCTCTAAGGGAGAGTCCAGCCACCCTGCGGAGGAAACTCATTTCAGCCGCTTGTATTCGCGATCTCGTTCTTTCGGTCATTACCCAAAGCTCATGACCATAGGTGAGGGTGGGAACATAGATCGACCAGTAAATCGAGAGCCTTGCCTTATGGCTCAGCTCTTTCTTTACCACAACAGACCGGTAAAGAGCCCGCATCACTGCTGACCCAGCACCAATCCGCCTGTCAATCTCCTGCTCCCTTGTACCATCACTCGTGAACAAGACCCCAAGATACTTAAACTCCTCCACTTGAGGCAAGAGCTCATCCCCGACCCAGAGAGGGCTCTCCACCCTTTCCCGCGTGAGAACCATGGCTTCGGATTTGGAGGTACTGATCCTCATCCCGGCCGCTTCACACTCGGCTGCAAACCGATCCAGTGAAAGCTGAAGTTCACGGCCTGATGTCCCCAATAGGACCACATCATCTGCAAACAGCAGCGATGTGACCCTGAGGTCACCAAACCGGACACCCTCCATCCCCTGACTGCGCCTAGAAATTCTATCCATAAAAATTATGAATAGAATCGGTGACAAAGGGCAGCCCTGACGGAGTCCAACTCTCACTGGGAAAAAGTCTGACTTACTGCCGGCCATGCGAACCAAGCTCCTGCTTTGTTTGTACAGGGCCTGAATGGCTCGTAGCAAAGAGCCATGTACCCCATACTCCCGAAGCACCTCCCACAGAATACCCCGGGGAACACAGTCGAATGCCTTCTCCAAATCCACAAAGCACATGTGGACTGGTTGGGCAAACTCCCATGAACCCTCGAGAATCCTGGAGAGGGTAAAGAGTTGGTCCAGTGTTCCACGACCAGGGCGGAACCCGCACTGCTCCTCCTGAATCCGAGGTTCGACTATAAGCCGGACTCTCTTCTCCAGTACCCTTGCATAGACCTTACCAGGGAGGCTGAGGAGTGTGATTCCCCTGTAGTTGGAACACACCCTCCGGTCCCCCTTTTTAAAAAGAGGCACCACCACCCCAGTCTGCCAATCAAGTGGTACCACCCCCGATGTCCATGCAATGTTGAAAAGGCGTGTCAGCCAAGACAGCCCCACAACATCCAGAGCCTTGAGGAACTCGGGACGGATCTCATCCACCCCTGCAGCCCTGCCGCCAAGGAGCTTTTTAACTACCTTAGCGACTTCGGCCTCAGTAATGGACAAGCCTATTCCCGTGTCCCCAGACTCTGCCTCCTCACTGGAGAACATGTTGGTGGGATTGAGAAGGTCCTCAAAGTATTCCTTCCACCGCCCAATGACGTCTTCAGTCGAAGTCAGCAGCACACCATCTCCACTATATACAGTGCTAGTGGCACACTGCTTTCCCCTTCTGAGTCGCCTGACGGTTTGCCAGAATCTTTTCGGAGCCGACTTAAAGTCACTTTCCAAGGCCTCACCGAACTCTTCCCACACCCGGGTTTTTGCCTTGACAACGACTGAAGCCGCAGATCGCTTGGCCTGTCGATACCTGCCAGCTGCCTCTGGTGTCCTACAGGCCAACCATGTCCGGTAGGACTCCTTCTTCAGCTTGACGGCATCTCTCACCTGGGGTGTCCACCACCGGGTTCGAGGATTACCGCCCCGACAGGCACCAACTACCTTGCGACCACAGCTACAGTCAGCCGCTTCAACAATGGAGGAGCGGAACATGGCCCATTCTGAGTCAATGTCCCCCACCTCCCCCGATATCTGGTCAAAGTTTTGACGGAGGTGTGAGTTGAAGATCAATCTGACAGGTTCTTCTGCCAGACGTTCCCAGCAAACCCTCACTATACGTTTGGGCTTGCCTGGTCTGACTGGCATCTTCCCCCACCACCTGATCCAACTCACCACCAGGTGGTGATCAGTTGACAGCTCAGCTCCTCTCTTTACCCGAGTGTCCAGTACACATGGCCGCAAGTCCCCTGACACGACTACAAAGTCAATCATTGAACTGCGGCCTAGGGTGTCCTGGTGCCATGTGCACTTATGGACATCCTTGTGTTCAAACATGGTGTTCGTTATGGACAAACTGTGGTTTGCACAGAAGTCCAAAAACTGAACACCACTCGGGTTCAGATCAGAGAGGCCATTCCTCCCAATCACACCCCTCCAGGTCTTACTGTCGTTGCCCACGTGAGCGTTGAAGTCCCCCAGTAGGACAATCGAGTCTCCAGGAGGAGCACTTTCAAGCACCCCTTCCAAGGACTCTATGAAGGCTGGGTATTCTGAACTGCTGTTCGGTGCATAAGCACAGACAACAGTCAGGACCCGTTCCCCAACCCGAAGGCGTAGGGAAGCTACCCTCTCGTCCACCGGGGAAAACCCCAACATACAGGCGCCGAGTCGAGGGGCTATGAGAAAGCCCACACCTGCCCGCCGCCTCTCACCATGGGCAACTCCAGAAAAGAAAAAAGTCCAGCCCCTCTCAAGGAGATGGGACCCAGAGCCCAAGCTGTGTGTTGAGGTGAGCCCGACTATATCTAGCCGGTATCTCTCGACCTCGCGCACCAACTCAGGCTCCTTCCCCGCCAGTGAGGTAACGTTCCAAGTTCCAAAAGCCAGTTTCAGCAACCGAGGATCAGAACGCCAAGGCCCACGCCTTCGGACACTGCCCGATCCACAATGCACCGCACCCCTACTACTGCCCCTCCCATCGGTGGTGGGTCGATGGGAGGGGGGACTCATGTAGCTCCTTCGGGCTGGGCCCGGCCGGGCACCATGAGTGAATGCCCGGCCACCAGACGCTCGCTGGCGAGCCCCTCCCCCAGGCCTGGCTCCAGGGTGGGGCCCCGGTAACCCTGATCCGGGCAGGGTACACGAGTCCTGCTTTGTTGTCCTCATAGGGGTGGTTATGGATCACACTTTGTCTGGCCTGTCACCTAGGACCAGTTTGCCATGGGAGACCCTACCAGGAGCTTTTGCTCCAGACAACATAGCTCCTAGGGTCCTTCAAGCACACAAACCTCTCCACCACGATAAGGTGGTGATCCATGTAGAGGATTATTATCATTATTATTATTATTATTATTATTATTATTATATGGGATCTGCAGTGTTATGTTATTATAACAAATTATATTAATATATTATTACTTAATATTATTATTATTATTGTTATTATGATCTACCGCTAAGGCTCTGGGGCCCTGTCTTTTGGAGGAAGCCCCTCTCAGCAGGGCAATGAGTGAGTGAGAAAAGGCTGATAGAGATAAGGGTGGAGGGAGAGAGGAGGCAATTGGATAGTGTACTTTCTCACTCTCTCTCTCTCTCATTGCACAATTATAGACGTGTGTGTGTGTGTGTGTGTGTGTGTGTGTGTGTGTGTGTGTGTGTGTGTGTGTGTGTGTGCGCGCATGTCTCTGTCTGCGTGTCTCTTTTGTGCAGTTGGTGATGAGTGAGAATCAGGCCCTGGGGAGATCACGTCACCGTGGAGATTGGCCACATCACCTAGCAACCTTGCCCCCAGGCCCAGAGGTAGAAGTCAGAAGAGAAAGACGATCCTCTTTTTAAAAATCATAATAATGGTACTTTTCAACAGAGGAGACAAAATGGATTAACCCCCATGATGCTGGAGTCTGCTTAGTTGTGTTTTAATTGGCACATGAAAGGTAAACTGAGCACAGAGATTAACCATATCATTCTGAAAAACACCCAATACAAACAAAACTCAATTACGTCTCGTTTTCCAGATCAAACTCATGCCGGCCAGCATGTCCTCATCGTGCTGCCAGGTCATTTGCCTTTGCAGTTCATCAGCGTCCTCCCGTTTGACTTACACAGTTTTTTCTTGATATGTTTAGAAAGGTCTGTCACCATCAATCTGCCCAAAAGTAAAGTTTTATGCGCTGTGGCTGTGAATAAAAAGCACAGAATTTCTCAGAATTACCCTTTTTTTTGCTCTCCAAAGGTTTGGATTTGGTTGGCATTGAGCAAGTAGAAGAGAGCCAGTGCATGTATGAGAGGTTAACCTCCCTCTTGTCCCAGTCATCAGTCTTGAAAGCACCAGGGCATTACTCAAACACTGGCTTAAACTTTGGCTTCCTTAACCTTCATATTAATAGTGCTGTTTATAGATACCTCTGTCAACAACTCGGGCTTTAGCCAGATGGTCTATAGCAGACTTGTCTTCAAAACATTAATTTGGAGTTTCCCAGTGACTCGTACGATCAGACATATCCAAACTTAAGGTTGTGATGAGCTCTATCACGGCTGGCATATCGCAAAACACTGCAAATTGCTTTGCAAATTCTTTGTTATTTGGCATGAATTATTGCTTGGACCCAATTCTCTTTATGGGGCCTCCACTTTAAGGATAAAAAAGACCTGAATAATGCAAAAACAATGAAGCTGAGGCACATAATGCTGCATTACAGAATGACAACAAATAGCATATAAAAGTCTAGTTTTAATGGGGAATTTCACAGATTTTTCACAATATATGCATAATTCAACTATTTAGCTATAAACAGTCATTCAGAGTGATTTGATGTGAAATGCGCCAGCCTAGATTTACTCAAAGCAAGTCAGAATTGCTTACAGAAGTGGCAATGGGAAACACATTCAAAGTGTATAATACTTCTAAAATCTACCTCACAGAAAACTAAAACATGTTGACAAACATGCTGACTGATGCCTGAGTTTTGGCCTATTTTTTTTAATGCATTCACATAAGGTGTTGTAAGGCAAAACCATACCCAGAGAAAATGTATTTTTCAGATTTATCACTATTTTACCACCATAATTGCATAAAAAACTCAGAAGACGTGTAGGTTTACTGGTCATGTTGTGTAGGAAATTGAATGGCTATATGTGTGTTGTAGATATTGTGTCCCCTGGTTTCCTCAAACCACCATAAAGAAATCTTAGTTTCTCTACAATGAACCATTTTTTGATTTTAAACTTTTGAAGAGAAGAATTTTGAACTCATGACCTAAAGTAATATTTGGTGTTTAATTTAGAGGAAAGAGGTAGAAGCAAGAACAGGAATCATGGGTGACAATATGTGCATTATTAATCATTCATTTAATTTTCATTATCACACACTTCTGTAACGATATTGTGAGCATATTTGAACATGGTGATCTCCGCATAATGTTAATTGATATCATTATTACGTGAAAATATTTCTTTTAAAACACTACCTCTGCACAGTGCTAACAGCACAGAATGGCTTGATTATCGTTTTAGCGTCAGTTCCAGGTCAGAGGTTTTACACAGGCTGTGCACGCAGAGAGGTACTGAAACAAGTGGTAGTTACAGAATAGTCAGTATGCACTGAAATAAGCCACAATCTCAAAAAATGAAACAAACGCTGTGTGTGAGACCAGATGGCTAAAAGTTTAGTTCAAACTGAAACTTATCGAAAATGTGTCCACACACAATTCCCTGAAATAGGGTGTAAAAAAGATTTATTTATTAAAATAATCTCTACATCTAACAAACCCCTACCACTCATAAATACTCTTATTCTTCTTGTAAAATTAGTCTTATTTAATAGTTGTCAGTGTCGTCTTACAGAAATCTATTTTTGTCACGTTTGTCCTCCTTCAGGTTTAGAATGATTAGTGTCACCACTTACAGAGCCACGCTCTTCTGCTGCTTCTCTTACTGTTCATGCCGGTGTCCCCTTGGGTTGTCAGCTATTTAACACTAGGATCAATATATCTCATAAGACTATTTATTTTCAGTTTCTATACGTTATTCTGCCACTGCAGTACAATTTAGAAGTTCCAAACAGAGACGCACCCCATGACTAGTAACTGCACTTACATACTAGCCAGATTTTTCAGGGATAAGTGAATCTGGCAACCCTGCATGACTGAGAAAAGAACCCATGAGTGAAGCACATGCACGTAGAAAATGGCACAGATTTTGCTGTAGCGACCCTGCAGATCTACTGTTAAATGCAACAGAAGGTGAGGGTGAGAGGGTGGTGCTCACCTTTCTTTAGCTTTGGCCAACTGGCCAGTGGCACAATGCCCCGTAGTTGCCACTTTTTTTTGTTTATTAATTTTACATATACAACTCAGCATGTGTAGCTTGTGGGTAATAAATAAAATGGCTATATTTGTGTTGTAAACATTGTGCTCTTTGGTTCTTATCACCACCTCTGCAAACAAGACGTGAGTCAGTATGTTTCTCTACAGTGACCCATTTCACTTCAAATATTCGAAATGACTTTATTTACATCTCAGAGATTGAATTATGCAGAAATTGGTGGGATTCCCTTTTAAGAAAAATGTTTTTCTTATCTAGCACTTTGCATGCTTTTTCATGAAGGAGAATTCAGCTCATTTTAACACTTTTCAGTATTGAATTTATTTATTTTTATTTCAACTAGTTTTTCTCTCACCCTGCTGGCAGAGCATTTTCCTCCCTTCAAGAATTTATTTATACAATTTTTTTTTTTTTATTTAATTTCAAGGAAATGGTCAGAGCTTTAACTTATGCTTATAAATGAGGGATTGATTCTTTCCTCTTGTTTAACTCCACCATGAGCTGATTTGTGAAACACAGCCATAGATGGTCTATAAAGTTTAAACAGAAGCTCGGGTATCCAAACACTGGCCTTTATCTTTCCATTTCTGCCTGTAAATAATGCTCAAGTAGTTCAACAGCTTGAAACTTTTCCTCTTGAAATTGTAAAGCCTTTACAGACTTGCATTACATATATGCATATTATTGCTGTGATATTGGTTTTTATTTATTTTTTTTACATCATTTGGAAACACCAGCTTTGTGTGAACATGTCACGATGAGTAAGCCAATAGAAATGGTCCAAAATCATTTACATTAAATTACAATATATTACATTAATATAAGTATTATATATATATATATATATATATATATATATATATATATATATATATATATATATATATAATATAATTATTATTACAATACATTACATTAATATAATTAAGCCCTTAAATACTGTTGGGCAGTCCTGGCTTCCATTCCTCACTGCTTTAACTTGAGAAGTACTCAGTTAGTTTGTACTGTTTTCCTGAATAATAAACTTCAGGCTGGCTTTACATAGTGAAACTGTCTAGTTGCAAAATGAATTCCATGGAACTTGCTATATTGAGAATTTGCTAAATTGGCAAAAATACAGAATACTGCTGAACACCAGGACATTCTTAATGTCTTATGCATGGAACTTTTGCTGTATGAACTTTTCTTCTCTACTTTTTGTATCTGTTTTCTCCATCTCCGCCTAAACGTCACATGAACACACAGACACCCAAAGCTCAGACCCTGAGCTCATTTCAGCCATGTAACGAGACAAATGATTGTCCTCCTGCCAGACAGTGCAGAGGAGGGCCATGAACATGGCAGGTGCAGCTGGGCCTGAAATTGCTTTGTTTAAACTTGTCAGTTTGGAATGGAGATTTCAGAAGGGTTGCATCCTGAGGCAAGTGCAAGTGAGCTCCATGTTGACGCCTCACATCGCACATGTGTGTGTGAGTCGCTGTGTGAAATCAGAGCTGGTGTGTTTGACCTGAGCCCTGGGTGAAAATAGCATGCAGACCCTGTAGCAGCCTGCAGCCAAACCGACAGAGACCCCTCAATAATTCAGAGTGTTATCGTGGTGCGCCACGGGCGCTGCTGCAAAATTCGGGCTGTTGTTTGTTTACGTTTGTCGCCGTCTCCTCTGGCTGTCAAAGTGGGCTGCTGGAAGGAGCCCTTTCAGCGGGAACATTTTAAGTTGGCGTTCTGCTGTAAACAACTTCAATGATTTATGGCTGGAGTCAGAGAAAATGATACCAGCGCGAATCATAATTAATCGCATGCTAATTTCATTACCCCAGCCCTCCGCTGATGCCACGTCACAGTTGGGGTGAAACAAGGCTTCCCAAATCTCTCTGCCTCCGAAAAATCCATTTCAGTGTCTAACATGTCAATTACACACTCCAACTGGCTAGGGTTTAAGCTTAAGCTTAGGGTTTTGGCAGAGGTGCATCAAAGCCCAGAGAAGAAATATGTGGCAATGCTAGCAATGAAAAAGCTGTATGTTATTAACTCTTAGAAGTCAAGTGGTATTTCTGTCATTTTTGTTATCCTCTTCAAAGGTGCCACCCAATGGAAACCTATACTACATTGGCATAAGGATCTTTACATCTTTAACAGGATCCCAGACCACTTTCGTTTAAAGTTCTTAAGTTTGCTCTGCACATTTCACTGCACATACTCCTTCTCAACCCTTGGAGAATATCAAGCACACTTTGCTCAGCGTGACACTGAAGGGATGTAATGCTAGCATTACAACCCCAAGAGCAACCTGTATGTAGCTAGCCATGCTGTGTGATTTTCTCCACTTTTTGATGTCTGAAGCCAGATCATACATACAGAGCCTCGCTGTAAACCAGCAAATTGGAGCAGAGCTCATCATATTATTTATGAGCCCACCAATAAAGGGAAAACTGCATGATTCATTTTAGAGCCAAATCATAGAATTTTAAATGGGCATGTAAAACTGGGCTATTGTATACAAAGAGAACAATTCAAAA
Source organism: Pygocentrus nattereri (assembly GCF_015220715.1). Taxonomy (NCBI): domain Eukaryota; kingdom Metazoa; phylum Chordata; class Actinopteri; order Characiformes; family Serrasalmidae; genus Pygocentrus; species Pygocentrus nattereri. Next base: position 30,847,767 of record NC_051217.1, on the reverse strand, counting down.
TACTGAATAAATGCATTCTTTGAATAAAGGCACCTCTCATATTGATTCATCACTCAAGTTAAATACAGACAAAATTGTAATTTATACTCTATACTGACAGGTTTGACTCATATTCTACCCATATCCTTTCTTGCATTTTATTTCTTTCCCTGTGGTCCACTTATGATGTCTGTGTGGTTTTATTTACCAAAAACAGCCAAACATCATTCTTCATACAATCATGGTTCCTCTTCTGTTCATCCCATATGCTGCATTTGGCTCTACATAAGATGATAAAGTGGATATCCCACTGTTTTCAAAAAACTGTTTTTGTTACTATGCATTTAAGAGTGAAATATGTAAACATGCTGTTTTATGTATTTTGTATTATTCAAAAAGCAATATTGTGTGAATAGACAGAGCTAAACTGCTGTAAGCTATGTTGACAGATCCCTGTAAATGTGTTGTTTTTTTGTGACCCCACGAAATCAGCGAATTCAAAATGAGCTTATATGGACTGTGAAGTGAATGGTACATTGGCAACCTTGAAAAATGTTTACATACCAAATTAAACACGCTTATTTTAAACAAGTGATTAAAAGCTGATTTTACATATGGGCCTTTTACATTCAAATCATAACAAATCTTGTTTTCTATGTAATAACACCAATGTGGTATTGACAAACTTGAGAATCCAAACTTTCTACTGAATTTTTCTGCTTATGAGTGAGAAATCATGAATACATAATTACAGCAACTTCTACGTATTACGTTGAAGGATTTGCTATAAAGCAAACATTTGCATAGCACATGGTTAACATGACCCCATACAAATCCTCATCTTTCACCCTCACCCCCCTCTTCTTAGCCTCTGGCACCCTTGCTGAAGCATTTCAACAATGACGGTTTGATTTGAAACTCCCACAAGCAGCAAAGCCCCGGCATTCCATCTCCTGCTCGTAATGGCTCACGGCTGCAGGGAAAGGAACCGTTTCCTATTAGTCACATTCACAGGTTAAGGCAGAGAGTGCTGGCCTTGACTGGAAGGCACGGTGAAGTAGGTGAGAGGTGACCACTACAAATACCTCATCAATCATGGCAAAGGAAAGAAACCCATGAATGCTTCTGTTCTGGTAGTAGTTATCAGAGTTATTAGTACTCACCATTATCAACACACATACAGTCCTGCAGGTTAGCACTGCTTATTACACTATGACCTATGGTACTGAATCAACTTGGCAGTGCAGTTTCAAGTTCTTCCATAATTACAGTATGGCATCCACTTTCACTTGCAGTTAGTTCACCACAAACAATAAGTCCCCTAATGCCATTTCAGCAAAGCTATTGTCTTTTCCCTTTTTGGATCATGGCAGACTTGCTGGTCATGAACAAGGTGCTACAGCTGTTTGTATGTGCTTGCATACAGATCTACCTACAGTCAGGTCCATAAGCACTTGGACGACAAAGTTATTGATATTTTAGCCCTCTACCACAGTATACTGGGGTTGAAATTAAACAGGTGTAGGAATTAGTTGTAGCATTACAACCATTTCCATACATCCCCTTAATTTTCAAGGGCTTGAAAGCAACTGGACAAACTTACAACCAAAAATTAAACGGTTATTTAACAGGATTAGTTTTACATGTGGAGGTGAGATCAGTGTTTCTCTCTGATTTGACTTCCTTTAGCTTCATGTCAGTATTTTTTATGGACTGCGTGTTCACACCTATTACCTTCTATAAGATGAGCAGTAGAAAAAAAGCTTGTTATATTAATCTAGTGTGAAATGACATGTATGTAAAAAAGCTATTACAGTCTCTGGAAAGAGTTTAAGTATGGGAGCACTCAAAGAAGCATTTATTTGTATTCTCTGTGGCTAAATTCAAGCTGAGATATACTACGCTACCTCACATGTACAATTCAGAACACAAAAACATTTAAACATTACAACTACTTCACTTGTATGCAGTGATGTTGAAATAACAACTAAATTAAATGTTCTGACATATTCTGCTGTTGTTTTCCGCTCTTTTATCGAGTACAGACAGCACATAAATCAAGCAGCCACGTCCATCCCTGTCATTTCTGTAAGATTACTTATCTGTGCAAATAGATCATAAACATTACAGGCGTCCCGTAGTAAACGACACTATGCAGAACTAATCCTGTATGAATGGTGCTAATGATTCCCTGAAGTGTGGAACCTATAGACTTCACTAGACACTGGGTTTCTTCTCTGGTGATGATTCACCAGGCCTTTACTGCAGCTATCTTCAGTTCCAGCTTATAATTAGGGTGTTTTAACTTTAGTTATAACTTCAGTAAGTGAAAGGCAGCCACTTCAGAATTCAACCTGCTGCTTTTGTCAACAGTCACATCATAAATCAATAGCTACATTATGAACCCTCTCTAGATATCCACACCATAACACTTCTGCACTTACCATATAGGTGCACTTTGTAGTTCTACAATTACAGACTGCTGGTCTGTGGTGGGTCACTCTCATCACTGCAATGATACTGATGTGGTGGTGGTGTGTTAGAGTGTGTTGCGCTGGTATGAGTGGATCAGACACGGTAGTGCTGCTGTTTTATTCACACTATGCTGTTTTTAAAGACTGTGTCCACTCACTGTCCACTTCTTTGGACGGGCCCTGTAGATGTAAAGCTAGAGACAATAGCTAATTTCTTGCAGTACAGTATGAGCTAATCATCCTCTAGTCCTTCATTGGTGGTTACAGCACACTGCTCATAAGACTCTGTTGACTGGATGTTTTTGGTTGGTGAACTATTCTCAGTCCAGCAGTGATACTGAGGTGATTCAAAAAGCCAGCAGCACTGCTGTGTCTGATCCACACACACACACACACACACACACACACACACATACACTAACAGAGGGAATACAGTCTGTAATTGTAGAACTACAAAGTGCACCTATATATTAAGTGAGGCTGATGAAAAGGACAATGAGGACAATATATATATATATATATATATATACATACATACACACACACACACACACACACACACTTCTTACACTGTTCGATTTGGATCTAAAAACCTTCCAATTAAAGCTGAAAGTCTGCAATTTGAGCTCATATTCATTCTTTCATTTATTGCGGTTCACCCCTCAAACTACTACGATAGAATGGAGAAATTCAAACATCACTAGCTGGTGTTTGAACATTGTGATATGCTCTGACATGGATGCGGTAGGAGTGAGGGTGGCTAGGTGGCTGTGTGATCCATCACTACAGAGCCAGTAAATGTTCGCAGTTTGTACGAAGTTGACGTTGTTGAGAAACCAAACAGTTTAGCACTGTTGTTGGCCACTTGTTTACCTTCTGTAAAGGGATAGCCGAGCATTCGTCATTAGCTAAAAATAATCAGTTGTCTTTCTTAAATTATGACTACTACAAAAACTGCAGCCGTGCTTTTCCAGCTGGTACAGCAGAAATTTTATCCCACTGTCCCATGACAGATTTGTGAAATGTTCCACTGTTTGATGAGTGTTTGTCGTGTTCCTACCATAAAGGATCGTTTAAAACAGCAATTAACCACTCAGGAGCAAAAATCAGCCTTCAAATTTGAAAGAAATAATGATTTGATATGGATCGATATCGAGCGATATGAATGTTTATTGTGATAACATTTTTGGCCATATTTCCCAACTCTAGTCACAAGAATCAACTCCTTTACATATATCCATCTATTCAGCCAATGACAGTTTAGCTCTGCCGACTCATACTGAAGTTCTATGAAGTGTTTCATCTCTGAGTGCTTTTTGAAGGAGATACAATACAGTGCAGCCAATCAGAACCGAGCTAATTTATTGTATATTAGTCTTAAAGGCACAGTGACAAAAACAGCCAGTTTAATTCTGAGGGATAAATAGAGGTTGGAAAATGCATGTTAAAATAAATTATGAGACTTTCTGGTACATAAACACACAAATGTTAACCACAAATATTATATAAGGGCTTTACGAGGGTGAAACTGGGTTAAACTGTAACTTGAATAAATATTGTTAAAAAAAAAGAGCCATAACTACTCTTGCAGCTTTTCAGCTGGTCAGCACAGCTGGGGAGAACCTCCTTTTTTGAGGGAAAGCTGTGAAAAAGAGGCAGTCAGGTATTTAGCCCGAGGCTGTTTTCTGCTGAGTTAAGAAGTTGCTATTGTACGCTGAGTTTCCCCATCACGTGGACTGAAATGCATGGTAAGGAGTGTGCTAGTGCTCTCTCTCTTTCTCTCTCTTAGGGATCACAAAACTAGATATCATAGACACATAAACTGGTTATCAGACAACGCAATCCACTTACACAAACCGCATAATTTGCTTTCCATGTTGAGCTTAATCACTTCTCTTTATAGTGAGACTTCGTTATGAGTCAGCAGAGTGAGAGTTACTACAGATGTGTCGTCTAAACAGACCTGGTTAAGGCTTCTGTCCAGCCTTTCTTTTCTTTCCCATGCTGAGCAACCATTTAACAATGATTTACAAAGCAACCTCTTGTAATTACTGCACAGCAAACAACCATTAGTCGCCTAATGCTGTTTTTTTCCCTTTTGTGGATCATTGCAGACCCACTGGTTGTAAAAAAAACAAAAAAAAAGGTGCTAGGGTTGCGTGTAAAAGAAAGCATTAAAACGTTTGGCTTGAAGAACTACACTATTCACTTGTTTTGCCAAAAGCGATGCTGCAACACTCATATATACACATATATACATTTTTAGCATTACTAACTCCACTCCTGTGTTTATTTGCTTGTTACCATGATGACACCCACAAGGCATCATTCAAGAAGAGGTTATAAAATGCCTTTTTATCCTTCCTTGAAGCCATCACAGCTGCTAGTTTGATTGACGCATGGTGCTGAGGGTAGGACAGTATGAGTAGTCTGGGGCAGCACTCGTAAGATCGGTGCACTAAATCACCCGGCTCAGAGAACTCCTGCAAGAAAGCCGGCAAGTCCAAGCCACAAAATTACAGTATCTAAGCTTGTGGCCGCGGGAATGCGAGCAACGGTTTTCTAATGAGGACCTTAGACATGTAACCAGAGACCGCAGACAGTTACAGCAGTCACCAGTAGAGGGCACTATGAGTCCTGACGGGCAGTCGAATGGAAAAACAATGTTTTTCCTCAAGACAAAGTAGGGATCAGAGTGAAGCCTGCAGGGTAGCACAGAATACAAATTGAACCCAATGTTTTCAGTTAACATCACATTTTGGCCTCATAGATATTAATGATATAACATTAAATCATGTCTGAACACTATCCATTACATTTTAAATGATGGTGAGCCTCAAAGACCTTCAGACATCGCCTTAACAAGTCTATCTTAAAATAGATACATATGGATTTACATATGGAGGTCCAGTTGTTATATAGAAAAGTGTTACAAATAAGTGAAAAGCAGAATTTCTTAAATGCTCACAATTGGAGTGTCATACTTAAAAGACTTGATAAGCACAGTATTCTGTAGCATGGCACTGCATCCCTCAACCTCAGTTTGACAGAATAAATGTTTCTGTCCAGTGTTCTCACTACAATACCCAGCAGGCATTATGCAAATATGCCACATAACCACTGTGAATCCTCCCAAAGAGATAAATAAATGAATCCATAGACGTCTACTGAGCTTCCTAGCAGTATCATTAGCCATTATTCTTCCTTCCTTCAACCTAGCCTCCTGTATCTGCCTCAAAGTGTAGTTTTTCAAAAGCTCCTCCCAGATACATCATTAGAAGGGGGGTTCCTCATCTTTAAAACAATGTCTCATTTTCTAGACTATTGTTGCAGGAGTGTAGCAGGTGAGTAGGCATGTTTACAGCATGATTACATTTCTCATTTTGGCCAGAGTGTCCCTTAAAGATACTAAGAACAACAAAGGAAAGTATCCGGATATGAACTGCTTGAAATTTTATCTGCAGCTTTTTAATTAGCCATGTGCGCTGGACTCCATCAAGCTGATTTATGCACAGTTAATTCACATTAGATGGATAATCAGAGCCCAGTTGGTTCTCGCAGTCTTCTAATTAAACCCGCTGGGATGTAAACACCTTGACAAACCTTGACAAAAGCGAGCAAAAACTCACTAAGATTGTTAGCATTTCATGCTTTAATTTCAAGCCTTTTATAAAGTTTTCAGGTAATTTCCACATAGAGGTGGTGGAGGTGCCCTTGTTTGACCTAAGAGGATTAAGGGTGTATATGTGAATAGGTGCACCTGCTCATTCATATATCATATGCAACATATTGTACCACAGCATCACTAATACTGTACAATATGTAAATCACTCCTCACCCCCAGCAACAGATTTTAGAGGGTATTGCTGGCCCAGGTGTGGCAGGGGGTCTCTGGTCCCCGTAAAATAAAGTTAGGAGGGCGACGCCCCCTCAATCCTAGTTTAAAACCTGAGAAAAGCCATTGTAGAGCAACTGCCTGAAACAAAAAATGCTTTTAAGTGCTGGATAACAGCAGAAATTTTAAGCATGCAGTGACACTATGGAAACCAGAAAAACTATGCTGTTCTCTGCATGAATGTATTCACCAGTTGTATCTCCTGTATGGCAGTACCTTGGCATGTTGGTCTTTTTACAGCAGGCAAAAAGACTGGTACAGCAGTGTTTTATCATTACAGCGATTATGTGGTCTACTTTATTATCCCTTGATTATTCTGGTAGTTTATAAGCACTTTGTCAGTAAATTAGAGAAATCATAGGTTGAGTGAAATATACTTTGTCTGATGCTTAGAGCTTTGTTTCTCCCTGATACTGTGTCAGTTTTCTCTGGTCTCTTCAGCCGTTCATGATGCTGTTAAGGCTTAAAGTCGATTTTTAGCCAAGAATGTGAATAATGAGGGACATGAAGTTGCAGCTGAACTAAAAACAATGCTGTTTGTTAAAGTAAAGGTGCACAGCATGCAGACTGGCGAAAACAGACATGCCAAAGCTGAACCTGAACTGAAGCACCAAGTTTAACAGGTGGTCCCTTCCCCTTATTCAGTGTAACAGAGAGACACTGTCACTGTACAGCCAAATGAGTTCACATCTTCTATGAAGAACACACTTCTACACACTATGCTGAATTTAACCCTGGAAAAGAAAACTATAGAAATCTGTGTAAATGTTATGGCACATTTAAACTTAAACTTAGCAAATACATAGAAATAGTGCACTGAAATTTGCAGAAACATGCCATACTTAAGTTTACTGCCTGCACCCTCATTCTTTACCTGATCTTAATTGAGTAATGAGTAAAGTATTCACACAATTAAATGCCTCTCTTTTTAAAGTAGATTTAAACTCTTTTTAAATAAGGAAATGCTGTTGATCTAACATTATTTACTTATATAGGCTAAACATCTGTTATCACATTTCTAACTCAACTCATTGAAGGTTGTTGAACCTGATTTAATTATGTTGATTTACCTCATGTTGATCCAATTTAGTTGTACTAGAGTTGGTTTAAAAGTGGTCTAATAACACAAGATGGACCAACATAAGGCACAAGCCCATTTCCAAAAAAGTTGGGGCTCTGTGCAAAATGTAAATAAAAAGAAAATGCAGTTATATCCAAGTAATTTAAACCCCATATTTCACTGAAAATGTAAAAAGACAACATATAAAATGTTAAAACTGTGAAATTTTATAGCTTTTTTGATTAATATATGCCCATTTTAAATTGAATGCCAAAAAAACAGGTTCCAAAAAAGTTTGGATGGGGTCACGTTTACCACTGTGTTTTATCACCTCTTCTTTTAACAACACTAAGTGTTCAGGAACTGAGACAACCAATTTGTGTAGTTTTGAAAGTAAAATGTGTTCTTATTCTTGTTTGATAAAGGATTTCAGCTGCTCAACAGTTCAGGGTCTCCTTTGTTGTATTTTTCATTTCATAATGTACCAAATGTTTTCAGTGGGTGACAGGTGTGGACTGCAGACAGGCTACTTTAGTATGCGGACTAAATGTTGCTGTAAAACATGCAGAATGTGGTTTGGCATTGTCTTGAAACTGAAATCAGCAGGGTCTTCCCCGCTGCACTAATGCACTCCTATACCATCATGAATATCGGCTTTTGAAGTGTGCACTGATAGCCCAAAAAAGAATTTCAAATATTGATTTGTCAGACAACAGAACACTTCTGCACTTCCCTTCTGCACATTTTAAATGAGCTCAGGCCCAGAGAAGGTGGCAGCATTCCTGGATCCTGTTTCTATACAGTTTCTTCTTTGCGCTTTAGAGTTTTAACTGGTATTTTTGGATGTGGTGATGAAGCTTTTTCACAGACAGTGGTTTTCAGAAGTGTTCCTGAGCCCATGCAGCGATTTACTCTACAGAATCATGTCTGTTTTTAATGCAGTGCTATCTGAGGGCCCTGCAAATACTGGTTTTTGGTCTTGGTCCTTGAATACAGAGATTTCTCCAGATTGTCTGAATCTTTTAATGTCATTATGTGCTGCAGATGATGAAAAGCAAAAGTTCTTTGCTATTTTACATTGAGAAACATTATTCTTGAATTGTTGCACTATTTGCCCATGTAGTCTTTCATAGAGTGGTGGACCCCTCCTCATCTTTACTTCCAAAAGACTCAGCCTCTCTGGGATACACTTTTTATACCCAGTCATGTTAATGACCTGTCACCACTTAACCATCAGGTAGATTTTTTAGTGCTATACAACTTCAGTATCCTTTTGTTGCCCCCGTCACAACTTTTTAAAATGGTGTTGTTGGCATCAAATTCAAAATGGGCATATATTAAAAAAAAAAAAAAAAACATTAAATTCTCAGTTTTAACATCTGATATGTTGTCTTTGTATATTTTCACCCTGACACCAACAATAACAAAGCTAAAGATAAATTTTAAGTGTATGCCTGAGGGAAGACAGGACAGAGATGGTGAGTAAAACAAGGGGAAGGACTCATCCAATATGCAAATAGATGGAGCCAAGGGCCAATAAAATCTCTGAATATATGAAATCAGCAAAAAAGTTTTGTTTAACTCAAAATGGTAAGTAAAATACATTGCCAGAGGAAGAACCACAATGGAGTGCAAACATTCAGTGGTTATGCATCTTAGACTTCAGATGGACTAGAACATCAACTTGAAACTTTATGATCAGAGCAACTGTTGGCACCATGGAGGGCTTGTGTTTCTCTTTCCCATATCATATCTATGACTACGTTAGTGTTGCACAATATCATTTTTGTTCACTATCATCACATTATTGGCCTTTATTGACACTACAGTATGGTACAATATGTAAATGAATCCATTCAGCAAACAATTCAATGAGTTTCTATTGAGTTTATTTGGGCGTACTGATGAACTGCAGCATTAATATTACTGAACAAATGTTAATAACATAGATTAATGTAACATTACAGGATTTTTATATGAAAAATTTAATCATGAATTTAACCATCTTTTGATGATGTATTTTGAAGGTGGGACAAACTTTGACTTTAACCTCCTTATGGCGGTAAATTAATTTGGCTATGCAATTCATTCAACCTGATTGACTTTGATTGATTTAATGTTTGAAATGATTTACATTCTTTAGCTGCTAATACTTCAAGAACATGTTCAAAAATGGGTCAATTCAAGTGATACATTACATAATATATCATTTATATATTATATAAATATAAAATGATAAACGATGTATTTTCGTAACTTGTACAAGTGCCAGTTCTATGTTAACTTATCACTTAGAAAATCAACAAAACATGAACTTCTGACCAGAGGTGTTCAGACTCTACATATATATGCATAAGTGTATAACCTTTTAAAAAAGTGCATAATGAAAACAAAATAAATCATTATTAATTATGAAATATTCACCTATGATTCCTGTACATAGGTCCACATCCCTTCTCCAAAATGTTTTTTTTTTTTATTAACCCAAGTGAGCACACGTGGTTGCTGGTGTCTGTGTATGTATTATGTGTCTGTGTGTATTCGTGCATGTCTGAGTTAAAACAGCTGCTTCTACAGCCCTGCATCCAGCTGCTTCCAAATTGGCCTGCCATTAAGTTATTATCTGTTTATGGCTCTGTAGCCAGCACAGCCTCTGGCTCCACTATGCAGTGGTGGTGCCGCTCTGGATGGGGTAAAAAGGCTGGAGTGATAATTGTCCACATCTCACACACATAGACACACACACACACACATAAACCCAGTAAAGATCCTGCATGGCCTTGTCCTTCATCTCCATAGAATCGCTAAGCTGCATTTATTTGATGTGGCCATTTCTGTCCTCCACAGTGTCATCACTAAAAGCCTCTATAAACCTCAGTGGTTTGATAGAGACACTATATGAGAGTGAAGTCATTACATGAATTTTCATCATGGACTTAAACCTCACATATGGCACATCCCTGGTTTAGACACCTCTCAAGAAAGCATGGAACTGAAATGAATATCGTAGTGATTTTGAGGACTTCTATTGGCTTCTATTTGACGCTTGGCTGTTATCCACTTATTACATCCACACTGGCTTCTCCTCTAGCATTATAGGATTTTGTTTAATCCAAGCTGACATCTCCGTAGTGAGAAACACGCTCCAGACTGTGGTAGCTGGACAGTGCCCATTAGCAGTGGGAGCTCATGGATGCCTGTGTTCTCCACCAGCACTCGTCTGGAACAAAGCTACGTTCACATTGCCAGAGGACGAACCACAATGGAGTGCAAACATTCAGTAGTAATGCATCTCAGACCGACTTAAATACAGACTAGAAGAACATCAACTTGAAACTTTATGACCAGCAATTGTTGGCACTGGCAAGGACTTCTGTGTTTCCCTTTGATTTATACTGGAATGCCTAGTACTATTTTATGGTTGCATAAGATATTGTTTTTTGTATATTATTATCACAACATTGGTTTTTATCCACATTACAGAACGGTACAATACGAGATGATCCAGTGAGTTTCTAATGAGTTTCTTTGGGTGTACTGATAAATCAAAGCATTCAATTGAGCGGATAAATGTTACAAAAACTAAAAATCTAACCATGCATTTAATCATCTGTTGTAAACAGATCTACTCGCATCCTACAGCTGTGCCGCAGTAGACTCTGCAGTGAGATTTTCTGGTTTAAAGACCCTTCTGATGATGTATCTTGAAGGTGGAATGAAGTTCAACTATGACGGATTTGTTATGGATTTTTTTAGAAGGCTGGGCCATTGTCTTTTTTTTTTCCCCCATTAGCTGGTGAATGCTTTATGAAGGCAAATAGCTAATGTTACTGGATGTCAAACATCTTATTGTAGCCATTTGACTGCGGCCTTCAAAACATTATTACTTTGGAGAGAATGGATTACTGGCTATCTAGATACTTTGACTTGTTTTCACTAGTTGAAGAGGTAAAACATTTGTCTCTGGCATTTACTTTGAATTGAATAAACAATCAAAAACCAAGAACAAAGTAATGCTATTTTGGCTGTATTTATTAGCCTATAACTCAGCAGTGCTGAGCTAGCAGTCAAGATTGGTTGGCACTGCAGGGATTCTCAATGGTTGTATGCTATGTGGTTAGATAGCACATTGACAGATGAAAACATAATCTAATTTTGTGAATTGTGGAAAATGAGACCAAATGGGAATATTTCTGCACTACACAATTCTGCATAACACATAGCACATAAAATCTAGTTCTAATTTCTGCATAATTAAATGGTTAAGATGTAAAAATAGTCCTGAGTGATTTGATGTGAAATGCTTGGTACTGTAGAAAATAAATGGGTCAGAATAGTTTGATGCTACATAACATAAAAAACAAACTAGAGCAACTAGAGCAACTTGTTGAGTCAGAATCTTTCACAGCTGTGGTCACACAAACCAAATCTCTGAAGAGATTAATGCTTCTCACAACTACCTCACAGAAAAATATTACATGAAATAGTTACATTTACAATGCCTGATGCCTGGCCATTGTTTTATGATAGTGTTGCAATGAAGGTTTTGACCTAAAACCCAATCTTTTAAATACATTCATGATGGAAAGGCACATGTAAGGCATTAAAAAGGCACATGTAAGGCAGAAAAAGATAGTACCCAATTTTCAGATTTACATCTATTTTACTATCATGATTACATACAAACACTTATGTAGCTTAACTGCTGGTTTTAGAGAGTAAATAAAATGCATATGTCTGCACTGTACATGCCAAAACCTCTGGTTCAAATCATCACTACTACAAAGAAAGTCTGAGTCAGTAAGTTTTTCCACAGTAAATCATTTCACCCAATTCATTTTTTTGAGAAAAAAAAGGGAATCCCCTTTTAAAGCCATAAAGCCCTTTTTAAGGGTTACCCTTATTTAAACACATTGTATTATGGCATATATATATATATATATATATATATATATATATATATATATATATATTAGATATATATTAGAAAATATTTCATTTTAGTCTAATATGGAAATAAGAGGTCTTTGTTATTTCTAGACTAATGGATTACATAAAGCCTAAGGGAAATGAGCTTAATTATGAAAGTCAAGGCAAATTTGTATTGTGATGTAATTTTATCATGAAAAGGTCTCCAGGTAGCTTGAACAGACCAACAAAATAGCCAAATAGTGATATTTCCAGTTCCCAGAGTCATGAGCAATATAAGGAGGCGGTCCCTCTGGCCCTTCTGAAACTGCAGCAATAGTAGAACGCAGAAGAGCGGAATAAAGCCATATGCCTGGTGTCAGAGTTATGTAAAGCGCATATTTGTTAGGCTGGGTTGCTTAGCTGACTGACACAGGCAGTGCAACCCCAGTGTACTGTGACAGACTCTGTCGTTTTAGATGCAGACAGATGAGGCGTGGGGTGCTGTGGGGTGCACTGGGCTGGAGGGGGGGTTGTTCTCCAGACACCCGTGGTTGAAATATCTTATTGTGGCACGCACCCAGAAGATTAATTTGCTAATAGAATCCTAATTAAATGATTTATGAAATGTCTAGCTCACAATGACATGGCCCGGGTCTTGCAGAACGAGCTCTCATCAGTAGCAACCTTGGAGAGCATGTTCTTTATATTAAAAAATAAACCCAGGACAAAGGAATGAAATTTCCATCTGAACAACAGGAAATCTGGTTCTGGCTTTTTCTCAGATCATGAATTTTCAGTTTTTAAATCTATTTCTAAACTATATGTTACGAGCAACTACATCATGTCAGTTTAAATGGTAAAATAGGAGAACTTTGCAGGTTATATATCCGTTCTATAGCACTGAAAGGAAACACCATCCTAATTTACAGCTTTATAAAAAATTAAAAAAAGAATAAAAGTATCTTCTGAGAAAAAAAAAAATCAAAGCCTGTAGCATCCTTTATCTGCCATCTGTTTACAGAAAGGTAATAGAAAATACAGATTTCAATCACACAGGCCAAGTGCAAGATTGGTTTACGCTCAACTGGCTGCCCAGAGATAGCATTGCAGATATGCAGGTTTGGCATAAACTAGACTGTGTGCTATCAGATTCAGAAACAATCCACAGGATTAATGGAAGATTATAAAGCATGGAATACTTTTAAGAGCTGAGGTGTGAACTGATTATAGGAATTTCTGGTTGCTGAGTATGGTACCCGCAATGCTCCTGACATGACTGAATATCTCACCCCTTGCATACATTTCCTTTTATTTAAAGTATATATACAGGGAGATTCACTTGAAAGAGGCCCCGAATATTCTGTAATAACTCTCTTTAGGATGAAGCAATCTGAATGAAACAATGTGCAATGTGCTCCTCAGTATATGGAGCTTCAAATAAGCTGTGATGCCCCTGTGTTGGAGCAATGATGTGGGCGCTGGACAGCCGTTGCAATGTTTAACCTCCATTTGCAACTTCCGGGTGCATACCCCCGTACCCTATTACACCTGGGACAAAACAGATCCCTTCCAGCATTGTGTATAATGCATTCAATTACACATACGTCAAGGTATGTAGTGTATTTTTTTCAGTTCAGATTGCTTCATCCTAATGGGAGTTACAACAGAAAATTCAGGGCCTCTTTCAAGTGAATCTCCCTGTATATGTACAGTGGTATGGAAAAGTTTGTGCACCCCTAGTCAAATTACTGTTCGTTTTCAATTACTGTTTATTTGCTGAAACTATTAAAGTGCAAAAGTTGAAGTAATAGCATTTCCTTTTTCAAATTGTCAATAAACAGAAACTGTGCACTAAAGCTTGAAGAAAAACAACATATTTAAGTTTATTCCCTGTAGAGGAGGTTTTCTTTTCAACAAAGCATGTAATTTAACCAGGGAGTTGTTCAAATCTTTTCATGCAACTGTATACGTAAGTATGGAAATATATATGTTCATGCCTGAAAAGTGCAAGTGCAGGACATCTGATGGGTGGTCTGATTTGTGACATTTTGGTTTTTTTTCCTACAGAAATAGAGAGTAAAGTATTAGTCAGATAACAGCACTTTTAATGAAAGCAATTAGGTTAAGACTACTCTCCCAAAAGTTTGATCTCACCCGTATCCGTTTTACTGGGCACATTCCATACAAGCAATGACACGTCAGAAAAATGAGCGTGCTACAGACTTGCCCGATTCCTTGTGGAAATGGACAAATGGGATGGTTTGGAGGGCTTCGCTTACATATTTACATTTTTAACATTCATTTGGAAAACCTGCATCAGAACCAGGAGTCCAGCCAAGCTGCTCCTCACAGCAAATCACTAAACATCTTACGCTGCTTTTGTCGGGACTGCACTTCACGGCATGGAGTAATTGCCTTGGAAATGGAAACCTAGCCTGCTACCTGAGAAATGTGTCTATAATGTGTGCTGAGGTGGCGGGAGCCATCTTTTCTTGGATGGATTGCCTCTCAGCTGGCACCGCCAGCAATGCAGCCCTGTCAAAGCCTGAAACTGCCCAGCTTCATCAACTTTCATGGCTTGGTGGAACTGAGCCAGCCAGGAGTAAAGCCAGTGAGAGCCCTGAGAGCTTTCCACCTGGCTGCTGTTAGTACTCATCCAGCCACAGATCCATCTCCCTCTGACGCTGGTGCACCGCTGGTGGGCCTAGGTGGAGGGAAATAGCATCTCTTGATGGTGAAACTGTGACCCAGGTTTTAACACATGCCATCTGAAATGTGGTATTTTCATCCACAATGTACAGTAGAGATTGGAAGGTGTCCCAAAGGTTGCCTCAGGCTAAACTCGTTTCTTAATATTGGGGTTTGGTCTGGTATTTAATGGCCTTTAAAGCCATGTTGGAGCTTCAGATTGGTTTCACATTTGTGGATTAGGACGCATCATGTATATACTGTGTCTTTAGAAGGAAACTAAGGAAACCAGAATTTTGCAATTACTTGCAAAGCCTTATGTCAAAACATGGCATTATTTACAATAAAATCTCTCTCATTCTCCAACTCTATAGTGGTATCATTACTGTAAATTACTATTATTAGAGCTTTAAGGTACTTAAGTGGTTTAAGCAGGCTTACTCTTGGTCTTAGAATGAAGCAAAGGAAGATCTAAAAGCTAAACAGAAGAAATGAAAAGATATGTAGCAATAGACAAAGCTATACAATACTATGGCACCAAGTATAAGAAAATAATAACCTCCTCCCAACCCCCAGACTGCTGTGGAGGGGATTTTAATAGAGCTGAGCTGCAGTTTTTTTTGTAAGCTCTTGAGCCTTTTCAGTATGCTTATCAAAAAGAAATCATGTTTTTGCCTACAGACTACATCTACATCTTTTCAGATACACTGCAGCAAACATAGCTTTTGTAAAACAAACAATGGACCCTCCCCCCTCTTTTTTCAGAGGCCTTGTAAGGGAAGATCAATGACGTTTGGGCTCCAATTCAATGCTCCAGTTGTAGGACGCAGCCTTTGATAAGTGAAAGATCAGGCTGTATTAAATAACAAAAGAGTTGGATTATCGCCGTGGCAGTCAGAGATCGATTGTGCATGTGTATGTGTACTCGCTTTGTCTCTCTCTCTCTCTCTCTCTCTCTCTCTCTCTCTCTCTCTCTCTGTCTGTCTGTTTCTATTGACCTCAAACCAGTGCAAGGAGTTACTAAGCACACACACTGCTGGGATATACTAAAGAGTCAATTTACTTCCCTGCAAAACATTGGCAAACACTGTTCTCCTTAATAGCAGGTGGGGTTTCATTACAGCTTTAATTACAGCAAAATCAAAAACACTTCTCAAGGCATATTACATCTAATCAGAACAAAGAGCAAAGCTGTAACTATTGTTTGAATAATCAACTAATTGAGGAAATTTTCACTTGGTAGTAACATGATTTAAATATTTCTTTATTTTTGATGCAATGAAACAATGGTAGCATTATCACCCCAACACGTCCTGCTGTGTATTGCAATTCATGAGACAAAATTTTTCTTATATTTTCAGATCCAATATTTTAACACTTCCAATCTTGATTTCCTAAAATAACGTTCCTAAACCAGCGGTTAAGTCCAAATGCAATGTTACACATGGTAAATAGAGTTCTTCATTTAAAACTACACATGCTAACCGGGTTAATAGTTTCTCACATCATGCACAACAAAAACACAAAACAAAACAAACAAAAAAAAAGCAAAAAAAAAAAAACAAAGCAAAATCATACGAGAGCATCACATGAACTGTTTTCTACTTATTCCAGGCTCAGATCATTTGGTTATTGGCCCCTAGGTACAAATGCTTAGTGGTACCTGGCTACCTAGTCAAGTGATCAAGTTTTTTTTTTTTTTTTTTAAATCACAGCAGGTTATATGAGGCCTGTGCAGCACCATAATAGCAGCACACTAACCGTGGGGTTGATCATGTGACCACTTTATTTTTTGAGACAAAAATGATAGCAAGATTAATTACACATTAATGAGAGCACAGGTTAACGTAAACTCAACAACTAATGCAACATTTCCCTATGAAACGTGTCCGCTCTTCACAAGCAACACATTTACCTCAACGAAGACCAAATCAATTAAAACCGCACAGTTGAAACAAGCATCATAGGTCACTATTCACATTACAAGCTTCATTGCTCAGTTTAGATTTTTTGCTCAGACTCTATCTTTCTGAATTGATGGTTTACAGTCGTGTAGGAATGTGAATCTGTATACTGAAATGACCTGCCTGCCCACATCCTAATCAGAACTACAACATGAAAAACAAACAAACCAGCTGAAAAAACAGGTGCATTGCTTATGCAGAGTTTAGTGGCTAACTTCAGGCTTGGCACAGCTGCCACATTAACACAATGTTGGTGCATGCAAAGTAAAATAACACATGAATTCCAATCTGACCGTTCTCATTATGGTCACAAACCTGATATGCATCCACTCTAGGACCATATAGGAAAGTGGCTCAGAAATGATTGGACAAGATCATATTTGCGTGTCCACACAGATCTGTGTTAGATAAAGGAAAAAATCATTTAACACAAAAAACATCAGCAAACTGAAGAACCCCACCACCAAGCAGCCCGAGCTAAAGCATACAGCACAAAGCATGGTGGGCATGGAAAGGTTTTAATTTCCCTCTTATTGTAACTTATTGATCCAAGGGGCAAAGTGGCATTTAAAAACAAGGAGTAGGGGCCTTCGCTGTTCATAGTTTAAGTTGTTGATGCTAGTTGATGTGTACATGTGTTGAACGTGTTATTCTGTGTCATGTTGTGGGCTAGTTTGTGTGAGTCTAGTGTGTACCATAAAGGAGAACTGTAAGGCTAAAAGTGACCTGTCTGCTATCCCAGCTACTAGGTTAGCACTGGGCCGTTGTTCTCTCTTGCTGCTCTCATGCAGATTTTCTCCAAGATGCTAAAACATCATATGTATCATAAATCTTGTAAATGATACACTCATAGATATATAATAAAATCATTGGCTACACAGAATGAAAAAATATTATTAGCCAGTAACAGATATTTCAAACTAATGTATCTGTTGCTTTTTTCTTGAACTATTCTTTGCTTGCATTTATTTTTTGTTTTTTGTTCTTCAAAAGTAGTGTAGACTTCTGTTAGACTTTTAAGTAAGTGTATACTAATGGTAAAAATGGCCATTTTCCCAAAATCAGCCATGTCAACTTTGTTGACTGATAGTTTATTGTAACAGATCATGCATGAAGGAATGAATTTTTGGTGCATTACTAAATGTGGTGCCTGTAAATGTTCTTCCATGTCTGTGCAAATCTCTGGGGCTAAGAAGCTGTCAGCGGCAGACACCGCTCTGAGGTGCAGAGTAAAAATAGCAGTTCCCATTCAGACACATTATTTAGCAATAAAGGACTAGGAAATTATGCCTGCTATGTATATGACACTGATTGCAGGGATCATAAGGAGAGCATATATGTGTCATGGTGTACAGATGTAAGTTGCTTGCCTATGCAGAAATCAATGCACACTCCTTTTAGATCTAAACTCCAAATATTTTGTCTGGGGAAAATGTGACATATTGATACATTTCTTTTTGATTAGGAATGGTGCTGTAAGATTTTCATCATTTCTGCCTGCAGGGAAGTCTGTCATCCTGCACATTTCATGCTTGTCTGCTTGTGTCTGTCTGTGCATGTGCCTTTTTCCTTTAAAATAAACACTGTCTTTATGAACGCGTTTGTGTGCACGAATACACCCAGCTGGATATACAAAGACAAAAGGCAGTCAAGTTTCTTCATACTAAACAACTGTATCAATGAAGACATGCCCTACTTCTTCTACTCCGACTTAACCCTCAGTAGTCAAGAGCTATTACTTTTGTTCATTGTATTATTCAAATATAACTATGCCCTTTCATGTTAGTTGCTTGGCAACTTAATGAATTACATTTAGATGAAAATCTGTATCAGCGGGTTTGAATATCATCGCTGTCCAAAGAAAAACAATCACCTCCAAAATAGTAACGTGACAGGAGAGAACAAAAAATGTTAAATGCAAGCTACTGTGAAGAGGTTTTTTCCAAGCATTTTTATTGGTCCATTCATCATAAGATTTTCACACAATGTAAAGGACAGCTGTTGAGCTTAAGTGATGCAGAAATTCAGCCCATTTGTTTGGATATCTAGCAATAACAAAAACATGGCCAGAATATAAGATGTTTTTTTAACTCTGTAAAACAAGGCTATATGCACAAGTACATCTTTTCAAGAAGTTCCAAAATATAGATTAAATGTACAAAACATTTGAAACTAGAATCTTGATTTAACATAATTTTTCCATTTGTTTCACAAGAAGGCATTAATATAAATAGATTAAATGCAATATTACATGTTTTTGTTATTGCTGGTGATAACTGGATGTCTAAGGGTCAACCACAGGCAAGATCATGAGAAAACAGCCAAACGTGTGTATGGGTCATTCTCTGTGGGAGAATGACCACAAATGTTTTTAAACTGGTTAAATATCCCTACTAAAAGGATAGATTTGGGCCTCCTGTTAGGTATTTCCTAACTCTTATCTATTTTTACCCCTTTTTTCTTTTCTTTTTTCATTCTGAGCCATTCACCATATCTCCACCTTGGTTTCATCAAATTCACCCACTGGGACAAGGATCGCAGTCAGACTGGGGCAAACTGTCAGTTCAGATCTGCTCCTCCAGGGTGGAGTGCTGGATGTGGCCCCAGAACCGCATACCGCAGGGATTTCAACCCTGTGAAGAATGCACACATGCTGTCCTGGGGCGCGGCCTGCCAGGACCCAGCCTCTAGCGGAGCAGTCCAGGAAAGCCAGGGATTTATTCTTCCATAACTCATCACCGGCCAAGAGCAGACACTGAGGCTCAACCTCCAACAGGCACAGAGTAGATTTAGACCCGCGTTCATTTGTGACATGTGCACGTTTATAGTGGGATACAGTTGGACCACTGGATGAGTTCAACTCTGAAGCTATTCACAGACAACATTTGGTAGCGCTGAGTGATATATCATCTATGTTGCTAAACCAGAATAACTGATTTTCAGTTAGTGGCATTGTTGAACAACAAACACTTAATTGCATTTAACATATTAGAAAAAAATAAAATTGACTTTTTGGGTTTGAGGATGAGGTTTTATTTGATTCCAGTATGTATAATTCAGGAAATAAACACTATGTGTGCATTAAAATATGCAGATGTGTGTTCTTTGTAGAGGATGTGTAGCTTAGAAAATCAACAAAACATGCAGTTTGACCAAGGGTGCCTAAATTTTTGCATGTGGCTGTACATCCAAGCCAAGAACCATGTAGAACCATGTAGAGTTCACGCACATCATTTACACAATTTACATTTTATCTGACATCATGGTACTATAAAACTTAACTATAAAATTGTCAAAAATATTGTGATATTTTAGCCAATATCACCCAGCAATAACTGCAAGTATTCTGGCGTGTGGTGGAGATGCTGGTAGAGGCATGGAGAGAATTTCTGACTCCAATTGGGCAGGAGAACTGGTGTTCTAGATTTATTTCGTCTACATGATGCTAAAGATGAAGGCATGTGGTATGGAAAGAATTCACAACCCCTATCAGAGTTAGCTAGGGGTATAATAGGGGAACCAGTGGACTGAGACAGTCCTGTCAAACCCAGTTTGCTGAGAGGTCAAAAGAAGCAGCAGGTATGGAGTAGAATCCAGAAGGTCTAGTAGAGAGTTGTGAAGGGTGATGCTACAGGGTCACTTTAAGCTAACATAACTGGAAATGTAGATAGAAAAGGCACATAGTCACAAATCAGTGACTTTCTTTTTACACAATGTCGCGGTCTCTCCCTCTCCCTACCTCTGTCCTTCTTTCCCATCTGCAGCTGCAAAAATGACATTAGCAGCTACACAGTTACACAAGCAGCTGAACACAATGTGTTAGCATTTAATTACATCACCCTTATCACTGTGATTTATGTTCATTTAATTATTGCTTGGCAGAGGCTTGACCTCCAACAGCACAAAGGAGAACTGTATGCATCTCTTCTAGGAGATTACACTGTCATCGAGCTCTTTTGTTCTCTTTTTCTGTTGAGGAACAAAATATGTCTGCTGTTATACTAAATGTGTCATTATGTAGAACTAAAGTTTAAACACACACAATAAATGCATAATAAAATACTGTTTAAAATGACTGTAAAAAGATGCTAATATTGTGCAAGTGCAGGTATTTGTAGGAAGCTGTAAGCATTAAGAAATATTTGCTGATAAGCAGAGCTGTAGATGATGCTGTGTAGCTTCATGCTGTGCAATACAAAATATGAATTTACCATTATTCAAATGGTCATGTATACAGCACACTTATTTCTTAGATCTGAGTAAGGTCTAGGAATCTGATTAAGAAATTTGAAAAAGTGAGCTACATTTTAGCTCAGTAATCAGATTCCTCAGTGCATGTTAACTCTTAACTCTGATTCCTTCCGGATGTTTCTGGATGTGCATGTGCGAAAACAGACCACGGTACCAGAAATGAGCAAGCAGCATATAACCCGCAAGATGGCAACAAAACACTTTTGAATGCTGAAACCAACTACATGCTTGGCGAAAGTATTTAAATATTCTTCATCTTCTAGATGATGTTTGTTCATGTTTTCAGATAAAGTGGCGCAATGTTTTTAAAAAAATCTTGGCATGAAGTTCAATCTTTACATTTCATTTATGTCACATACTTTTTTTGTGAATTTATTTTTGCTAAGCAAAAATCTTATTAGATATTTTCTTATTAGATACTCATTAGTAAACACATTGTAAACTCATAAGTAAACACATTGATTGGATAACTGTCAAAATCTTATGTTTTGTGGTTATTGAATTATTAAGGGAATTTAAATGCACTCAAAGTTTCAGCACCCACAGTGTTCTTGTTTCATGGGCAGTCCCAAGAGATCAAACCAGACAATACACTAACTACACCACTTTATTAAAATAATTGAGAAGAATAATGCTATAAAAATTATACTAATGATTCAGATTCAACTGCAACTGATAGAGTATGTGAAGCTAATCTGCAGCTCATATAGACTCACACATTCTCCACATTATCATTCTGTGAGCACGCCTGCTAAGCCCTCACATCACAATAGGAGAAACACAAACAGCCCTGGAATCCAGACAAAACTCGATACTAAATATGGAAATTCATAAGAACATTTACAAAACAAGAAAATAAGAGGATAGCAGTAAATAGAGTGACAATACAGACTACAACACAATACTGATCATACTTGTGTGGACAAAACAGTAAGGCAACATTTTACAAGCAGCCTAACCCAGCAAGGCCTATTATTCACACTGCCTGTCTATCAAAACAGTGTATATCAAATAGCTGAGCAAAAAAACCTGCAGAACACGCTAATAACATGCAAAAAGCAGTGCGGGTGCAATTTCACAGCAAGGCAAATCATAAAGGTAGAAAATATGAAGAGGCACAGTGGAAATGATTTTATTCATAAAATAATGAAAGACAGACACTAAAGAGGATGGTCTGTATGATAGCATGACTATGGCAAAAAAGGTTGAAAAGTGAAGTATGTGTGTAGCAATAAAAGCTAAAGCAAAGAAAAAAAAACCATCAACAAAGGAGGACACTGAGCTGTATAGTGGTATCACGGGGGGTCCCACTGGATTTCTATGCACCCAGGCTTCTTATGCACATCTGAAAACTAGGTTGTTACAAGACAGTCAATCACCACTAAAACTAACACACTTCAGAATGGTATAGAGGTAGAAAATGATATGTAATTATCTTATTTGATAGCACCTAAGAATAAACCTACATACAAGCATTTAACATGCCAGCAACCACTATACCATAGATTATTGCATTATTGAGCAAAGTCAGAGACCACTCATTGTTTTAATTTTAAGTCAAAACAGCAATTCAGGAGATTTATGAAGAGATTTGATACAAGATCATTTACATGCATACGGAAGGAGAAATTCAAAGGTAAATAAGTGAAAAACAGGAGTTTCCAAAACTGGAAAAATTAGATTCCCAATAACTGTGCACAACTTGATAGACCACCAAAACTGTCACTGTCAGATAAATAGCACTTCTGCAGGTGTTTCTGTCCATCCTTTCATTGTGAAAAGACAACGCAGGGCTATGACTGAAAGTTTGTGCAGCCATCAAGAAGCTGCTACTGAGAAAATGAAACAAACTAACAAGAAAATCTGCAAATCAAAGAAGCTGCTGGGTTTCTCAGCACAATGGACTGACCAGGTCAGGGGCACAGACTTCAATATCACTGAATGTATTTGAGATTACTGAGAAGCAGAAAATGGAACTGACTTCTAAGACTGAACTTTGGAGATGTGGAAAAGAGTAGATAGACACATCTGAAAATGATAGACTTAGTGGTTGAGGCTTCTGGCTAACCGTCTGTCAAATGTTTCCTGCTTTTCTTCTTACAATGAAATATAATAACCAAAAATCAAACAAATACAGGCTGTTCTATAACTTTTGCACAGTACTGTACCTTACCCGAGTTCAGAGCAGACAGAAAATTAAAGCCACGTGCATAACAATGTAGAAAAAGTAATACTACCATTGCTAGAAATAACCAGGTGTTAGCAGAATGTCATTCCTAGGTATATATTCATATTTGCTTATTCAGATTAATTAATTTCCCTACCAGGCTATTAAAGGCATTGCATGCTGCAACATGACTATGGTGGCCATGCAAGGAAAACAGACTTAAATACCTAAAGAGAGAAGGAATATCCACAGTTATATTCTACCCAATACTTCTATTTCAGAATGTTGTCAATAGCTATCCCACTGCTATCATCTCAGGTAACAGGACTTTGAATTGGTCTCATCCCTGGCCAGTAGCACTACTGTCTGAAGAGTATGTGGTCCTCTCAATACCTTGGTGACCTTGATGCTGATGAAGGTGCTGCAGC
The DNA here is from genome assembly GCF_015220715.1 of Pygocentrus nattereri. Lineage (NCBI taxonomy): Eukaryota > Metazoa > Chordata > Actinopteri > Characiformes > Serrasalmidae > Pygocentrus > Pygocentrus nattereri. The sequence continues at coordinate 30,823,950 of NC_051217.1, read as the reverse complement.
CCTTCTTCCTTTAGAGGTTCTGATAATAACATGAGAACTTCTTCACCTCAATCTGGCCTAAGACCTCAAGGATATAGCAGGCCTTCCTTCTGGACTACATGATCTCACTGCCACAACAGCGCATATCTCTTTCAGCAGAGTCCCCGTCTCTGCTCAACATGCTTTATCATTGCCAGAAGGTGAGGAGGACTAATGGCAGGGTCAGCATGTTGAAGAGCTTATAGATGTGATGCAACCCTGAAGGGCAATGCCAGTACTGGTCTACAGACAGCTTGTTACAAGTGGGCTCTCAGGTTTGATACTACTCGTCAATTGATTGTCAATATTCTGAGTTAAAAAACTCTACAGAGCTCTAATTATGTGCTAACAGACTGGCTACACACTATTTATATTACATTAATATTATTTTAAACATTTATTTTCCAACAAGATGGCAAAATATGTTAATACTCATTTATAACAGTCTAATTGTCATAATAAAATAGTCATTTCATTAAACAATGCAACTGACCTATAAACACAATAACCTGAATCGCTTTAGATATTGTCTTATATCAGAGTTTGGAGGTTTGTCGTTAAGGATGTATTCTATATATCAACATGCCACAAAAGCATATTTCAGAATCTGCAGTTCAATTTACTGCCAGTGGTCACAAAATATAGGATTTTAGGGTCCAGATTTGAAAATATCATAATATATCATAAATCATAATATGTGCAAAATCTATGCTGAGTTTCACTGTAAACAACTATAAGTGACTCTCAATTTGTTTATGATTCACGGTTTCCATGAAAGACAGTAAACAAGACACCCTTGAGAGAGACAGATACTGATCTTACAGTTTTAAATTACAAGAGTGTTTTGAATATTCTGCCTTTAGTGGTTAAGTATTGCCTTTAGCGGTTAAGTATTACCTTCACATCTGTGGGTTCAGCCTGGATGACATCTAACAGACCTCCTGTCATGCATCATTCTGTAGTCACCGTTTTTCCCATATTAAGAACTGCTTGTCCAGGCTGGCTTTCCCTATGACAAATAAATGAAAGAAAACTGTAAATTAAAATGCCCCAAAGCAGATACTCTGTAACTGGATCCTCTGAATTCTGAGGTAATTTAACAGAGTACAAGTAAGGCTAAATACATGCTACCACTAAGCTGATTTCTGAGGACCGAGATGATGTATGAATGAGAGTCTATTATTAAATTTCAACACTTACGATCCGTTTAAACCCAGTGCATTAATAGTGATAGAAATAAGCTAAATAGGGGTAAAATCATCATTTATTAATGTACATTCTGCTGGAAGATGTCTCTCCCAAACCCAAGACATAAATTTAAAACTTATGAAAACATTTTTTTTTCACTAGCAACCTTAAAAAAAAATGTCAGCAGGGAGAGAACTCACATTTTTGCAGCAAGGCCATGCAGTGGAGCGAGATCACAGAGATTGGAGACTCAGACGTTGTGACATCCACCCTCACCACATCCCGTATCACCCCGTCGCTGGTGTCTCGGCCCATGCCTCTCTTTTTTTCTCCATCCTTTGGATGACAAGAATGGAAGGCAGAGTGGTCTATGGGTTATGGGTGGAACATGTGGGTAAGGGGGTGCTTTTAAAGAGTTTAAAAGAGTGCTTTGTTTTAAAGTGAAGTTAAAAGATTTAGATTGGTCTCATGACATTTTAATCCAAAATAAATACTGTCACTACCGAAGCACAGTTTGAGTCCATAGGTGAAGCCTTATTTTAGCCACACTCCTGCATTTTAGAACAGGAAGTGATACTGCATCCCTGTCCCTCATGGCCACTTGGTCAGCAGTTAGATCCCACTGATTTGAAATAAAGGTGTCCCACAGTCTGTAAATCAATGTGTAACATTTATTCACTTATTTACTTTCTCTCCCTTGATCAAATGATTTTAAATATATCATTAGGGGTGTTGTAGAGAGCAAAGGACATTTAGTTTTGAAAGGATGTAAACAACAAAATACATTATGTAGTTAATATAATCACCACAACTAATTCATTAATGAACAAAACAGACATTTCAGGGGTTTATAGTTTATTGTTATTTGTCATATCATTCAACAGTAAATTGGGTAGAGGCCTCATATTTCACACAGGGTATTTGTAGTGTTGTACTTTGAATAATGGCAATGTTTCAAAATGCAATGACTAGAAATGATTTGATGCATAACTTATACATTGTGTAAAACAGTAGATGACAGATTGATACAGGTCTGACCTTTTCACTCCAATAGGGGTATTATTTTCTTTTTTTTCTCTTCTTTTACAAAAACAATTGTTCACTGTTCCCTTTCATTTATACTCCATCATTCCGTACATGAACTCAAGCATAGGACTTAGCTTTATAGTAAAGGGGTACTGTTCCTAAGACTGTTCTGTTCTTAAGGCCTTTCAATCCATTGTTCTGCTACTGGTAACTGTCACATCTGCCGCCTGCCATTCTCCTCCCCACCACAGGAGGTCGTTGTCTCCAGAATACTAGATATCTCTTGATCCTTTGACCTTTTTATGTTGGTTATTTTGTGTATATACATATATATATATATATATATATATATATATATATATATACACCCTGCATTTGCGCATGTTCTTTGCGAAGTTTTGTTTGGTGTTTCAACAATTCTGAGCGTTTATGTTTGTGATTTGGTTTTCTGGTGTTTTGACCTTGCCTCTTAGTTTGTTATTGACTACTCTTTTGGATTTGCCCCCTTTGAGTTTGTCTGCTTTCCATGGCCTGCTTTTCTGGATTTCTGACCCTCTGCTTGTTATTACCTGCTTTGCACCTGGAATTAAACTTGACTCCTGCCCCTTGTGTGAAGCAGTTCATGACAGTAACTTTAATTCTCACTAATTTATCAACACCTCAGTTTACACCATTACATTATCATGCACTTCCAATTTCATTGTGTCATTCTTCCCACCCATACACAGCGCTAGGTAAGCAATGAAGTTACCAAAGTGTAGACTGGTCATGAGAACACCTATACAGTGGAGCAAGGTTCTTTGCAAATCTGAGAAAATAGATAGCCCACTATTTGGCTTAGAAAACTCAGTATGGAGCAAATTCTCTGGATGCTTTTAGTAAAATAAATAATTCTAACCATTTAATCTTAACACTGAAGAAATCTGCTGTATGTGCCCTACATAGTCTCAGAGGCACTAAATAGGCAAGTAGTTACCTGCTCATTAGAAAACTGTAACACAATGCAAAGGTCATGTGCAAAGTCAAGGCAAAATTTCTTCCTTTTAAACTAGAAAAAATGAAAAATTCCAAAGAAAAATTCCAATTCCAAAGCATGTGCCTTTTTGAAGGTTCTTTATCTCCACAGTTGCCTTGCCCATTTTAGTGAGAGATACGGCTCCCAAAGATTAAAGTGAAAGCAATAACTGAGGAAAGGGTTCATCTTCAAGGTAACACTTTTCACAGCTGATTAAATGCAGAGGCAAGGAAGGCATCCTTGATACTGCTCAAAGCCTCCCTCCTTCTCTCTCTTTTCGGGTTTATAATGATGGGGTCATGCATCAGCTGGGGTACTGGCAGGAGCTTCAAATCAATTGCATGTGCAACAGAATCTGGAGAAATTTGGTCTGGCCATTTCTTTTTGCAGATTTCATTCTCTGTATACACTTCAAAGTAGAGTTCTGTCTAATTCCTGAAGCAATACCACGGCTTTTAGTGAAAGCATCATCTTAAAAGACAAAAGACAAACGAATCAGAAACCCCCATGTATACCTCCTTATCTTTCAAGGAACGTCATGTGCGAATTATTGAATGTTTTTTTCCAAATGATCTGCAGTGCTGTAGATCATATTGCGAATAATAACACTGACTTGTATTGTAGCCAGAAAAATCTGCGATAACCTACTCTTTAAGAAGAACTGGGATCAAAAACCCTGGACTTTTATCCAGACTGGTCAACTGCAATCAGCTGAGCAGCATCCATTGTTGTGCTCCGGTAAGTTTGAATTTGATGGAATGAGGACAATGAGGATCAACAGTGTGGGAACATATTGGCCGGGATTATAGGGGGTTCTTAGTGGTGATATGAGAATGTAATTCGAACTAATATCTGTTTTTGTCTTAATGGCTTCATTATGTCCATTTAATTTACTCCTCTGTTTTAGTTAAGTCCAGTTTATTTACACCGCTATTTTAGTGTTCCTTGTTTGTCCGTTTTGGCATCAAATTAATATCAATGTAGAAATGATTAGCATCATTAACATATAAAAACTATATTAGCTAGCCCATGAGCACATTTAGCAACAATCAGTAATAAAAACCCATAAACCCATTAATATGGAACAGGCCTATGGTACGAACCATATGTATGTATTTCATGACAACTGTATTTGACTATTCAAACTCAGGCAGACATCTATGCAACTCCAGGTCAAGAAAATAAAGAAACAAATAAAAAACATGCAAAAGTGCTGGTCTGGTGCTGTTTTAGCTTGTCACCCAGCATGCTCATGTTGGCTGACCACCATGCCTGCTTTCAAAATGCAACATATGCGGTTTTGCTGGTGGCCAACATAACAGATTCCATTGCTGCTGACCAATGAAATCTTATGTTGGCCACCAGCAAAACACCATCCAAGATGTAAAATATGCTGTTTCGCTGGTGCCACTTATGCTAGTCTAGGCTGGTTTTTCTAGCGTAGACAGAATGCTTTGGAATGGACTTGGATTTTAATAATGGTAAATAACTTGATCTACCTGAGGTGTAATGAATCAATTTATTTACAAACCTACAGCACTGGAGCTCAGCTTTGCTTGCTGTTCACACAAGCCAAATGTGCTAGAGCTCCACTCTGGTATAAACTGAGCCACTGTTTATATCTGTTTGTATCGTCTTCAGTGTACATTCCCTGGTTACTTCACTGAGATGGGAATAAATGTGTTCACTCACTAATACTTCTGCAGCTAACCTAGCTAAGTAAGATAAGGTAAGATTTTCTTAGCTAAACAACTAAGCTACGCTAAGTGATTTAGTAGATGAATAAATTAGTTGGTCAATCGTGCATATTTCTAAACTTTCAACTCACTCTGTAACATGGACAGTGGCTGCTAGGCTGGCAATGTTCTTTGTTTGCACACTATGCTGATACTGAACACTAGCCCCTGTAAACACATTGCTGTGCTTGCCACTGCTACACTTTGCTGCTGCACTCCCTCATTTTGAGGATGTCTAAATGGGACACCAGTTTTCCATTCAAACATTTCACAAATTTTAAACCAATTTCCAAAGAAAGTCAGTAAAAGAAAATTCAATTTAATCCATCAACTTTCCATCACATGGTTAAGTGCAAATTCCTGATGGGTCAACTTTTCGTGCCTGTAGCGCATCAGAGATCAGAGATATTGGACAAAGCAGGCAGTGGCCCATTTAAGGAAGGCTAAAGTCCCTATGCCACTTAGTTATCATCAAAAACAAATTTTTCAGTTGATTCAGAATGTTTTTTTGCATATTTAGCCTTCTATTCACATTTCTGGCTTTCCCTTCAGGTTTTTTATGTGCATTTTTAAAATTAGCAAAAAAGAAGTGGACTAAAAAAATCTGATAATTTTAGTATTTTGTTGCAACTTGTTTTATTTTTTTGTTCCATAACTTTTCAGCCCGTCTCCCACCTTTGTTTTCTAGGTTTCGTTGGATTTTGGCAGTGGAATGAGGAGGTTGTAGTTGGATCATGTTACTAGGCCACTGCATCAGGATGCACAGTGTGTTTCACTCGCACTGTGTGTTTCATTCGCACTATGTGTTTCATTTGCACTGTGTGTTTCATTCGCACTGTGTGTTTCACTCGCACTGTGTGTTTCTCGATTGTGAATCAGCACAGCCCACAGGTCGAGTGGTCCCCCAAGAATTCTCCCTGTTGTCTTGATAGTCAGCCCATATCTGAACTTGGATATTGCAGCAAGATAGAACACACATCAAGCCAACAAGAGTCACTGAAGTCTTAAACAGCTTTCTGCTGCTTTGGGAGAACGCTAACTGTCAAGGCTATGCCACATTTGTGTTGCATTTCTGACTCCTCTCAGACTAGACAGTCCTTGCCGGCATTCTTCCCCTCCATCTGCTGTGCATTATTTAGAAGCCTGATGGAGTTTGTTTTCAAAATTTAACGTACGCTTGTTCCACTTTCTCCCTTTCCGCCCTCTCACTTTCCACTTGCCAGTATGAATTGGCTTGCCAGATTGTAGCTTGCTGAAGCAGTGTGCATGTTTCCCCATGGCCCCGGTGTGAAATATAACTTTAATAAAATGCCTGATGGGAGAGGGGCTTTGGGCTGGATCTCAGTGTGTGGCGGTCTGCTGCTCTCTGGCAAAGAGCTGCATAAGGAGGATTCATGACCTGAAGAAGTGTGCATGATGAGATGGAAGCAAGCCCGAGAGAAGAGCTGAACTGTCACCCACTCCACCTCCAAAAGGTTAGCAAGGCCAGCCACACTCATCACTCTCTCAATCAGCCAAGAACAGAGTGACTACTGCAAGATTGAACTCTCAAAATTTCATTTTCTTCTCAATATACTCTCAGTACAAGAATGACATGAAAATTCACAGTTTAGTTCATCAGGCATCCTTAAAAACAATGGTGGCTAGTAGTCAATCTCAAAAAGAGTTTTGGGAGTTGACTCCAATGCTTCAGACTCCAGACATTTGACTTTGCCTGCAGCACAACTGCTAAAACCTCTAACAACCTATTTATATATTTATTTTATAAACAATATTCAATAGCCACACAATTTTATACAACATGCTCAACCTATTAAACTATGTTCAAAACCTTCTCAAGTTTTAGTTGAACACCTCTGGTCCAAGACTGGTCTTGAGTTCAGTCCCCTGTGATGCCACAGCTATCTGTCAAAAGAGCGTAATTGACTTCACTCACTGGATAGAATGGCCCTTTTTCTCAGCACAATGCTAGTCACCGTGGGTGTCTGTTAGCTGATGTAATAGAATTTAACAGTTGGTGTTCTCCTCTGAGCGTGTTGAGCTGTCCAATGCCATTGTGTTAGTGGATGATATGGGGAAAAATGGGGGGGGGAAAATGGGGAAAATCAGATAAAATACATTGTGTGCTACAGGAAGACCTAACTAGTGGGTGCAATTGGCAATGACTAAATATAAAAAAAGTTCTTTAGATAGATGCCATTGAAGAACCACTTCAATCAAAGTTTATTAAACACTATATAAGATATATGTGTGTGAATAATTGTTCAAAGAATCTCCACATAATGTAAGGGTTTTATAACAATGCAAGTTTTTTTTCTCGTAGAACTGTACATCCAAGCCAAGATGCACGTAGGACTATATGTTTTTAAGCGTATAACATCACTAAATTACATGCAACACACTTTTGTCCAAGGGGTTTAAATGTTCTGCAAATGTAGACTTTATATCATTTATACTATTATTGTAGTGTCTTGTAGGTCTTGCATGCTTTTGTTAGAGATCCTAGAAGAGCAGACATTTTAAATAAGTTCCACATGCTTAACAAGCTTCTCGTCCACATTTCTGCACACAAGCCAAAGTAGAAATAACATCCAAAATGGAATTTCAGCCAAGGAACTGAGAACAGGTGATCTTGAATTCCTAAATTTATTTGTTTATTCAACCACTGTTTACATGTTGAACTAACATCATCATCATCATCATCATCATCATTATCATCGTTAACCGCTTAGTCCAGATAGGGTTGTGGTAGCAGTTGAGACAGCAGAGAATCCCAGACGACCCTGTCCCCCGCAACTTCCTCCAGCTCATTCCCGGGGACCCAAAGCCGCTCCCAGGCCAACTTCTCTCAATGCGGAGGAGCAACGGCTCTACACTGAGCTCCTCCAAGATGACCAAGCTCCTCACCCTAGCAAATAGAGTGTAGCCCGCCACCCTACGAAGAAAGCTAATTTCTGCCACTTGTTTTCGCGACGAACTAACAACAACGGATATTAATTTTTCTCATAGGAAATCATGTTCAAGACAGCAAAAAAAGCTGCTGTTTGATAGCTTCTCAAAAGCCAGTTAGAGTCATTAGCTATTCCATTCCCCATAGAATGAGAACTATGTTAAAAGGTTAGGTGGAGCAATCTATCATGTCTGCAGTTCGAACATTTGGCGCATATGCAACCAATTTAAAGGAAACGCTATAAAAACATCCATGCCTCTGAATACAAATGAGCTTCGCATTTTAATGTCTAAACTGGACAGATGCAGGAGAACTATTAAGTTAATTGTTGTCTTAAATTGCCCAGTCCTGAGAATCACATGTAAGTATGCATGTGGCAGCACCAGCAATTCAACAGCAGAGGGTAAAATATGCCACAGAGTCTGCCAGAGAAACACATTTCAAGCTTTCAAGGCCTTAAAAAGACAGAATATGATATAGTATAACTGTGTGGCTGTTGATTCCAAAGCATGTGATCTGTTTCCACTGTCATCATTTCCCATTATTCACAGAGACTCATGTAGGCCTCTCATACTGACATGCTAGTTGAGTGCCAGTGTTTACTTTTGCATTGATTTTCTCAATTGCCCTGCTGTTCCAAGCTGCTGTTCCTTCTGTCTCCACATCATACTACTTTTCTCTCGCCTCCATCTGAACAACAGGCTATCAGACAATCAACCGCGCTGACAACATGATAAACCCGACACGTCTTTTAATCCTATAAACTCCACGATTGCCGGTGTTATCAGGGCTGCAGCAGTGTGTGGTAGATTTTTAATGGCTCACCACCTGAGCTGGTCTGCCTAGAGAAGGCACTGGAGAGAAGTCTTAAATGCTCCTCCATTCACCATAATAACAGATAGGAAGCCAATTTATTTTTACGGCCAATAAAAGACAATAAATTTCTGTGCTATGGCCCCGCAGTGAGTTAAGGCTCCTTTTCTGCTTGTTTTGTTTTCATTGAGGGTCAGATGTCAAACCCATGCAATATATTTATTCTGTAATGTGGTGAGCTTTTAAAAGGCAAGGGGCAAAACCGCAAGAGTTTCACCAGCCTGGAAATGAGACAAAGACCAAACTAATAGAAACTTTATAATATGATAGCTTCAGTTCTGTAAGTAGTACTCAGCTGTAAAACTGATGCAGCGTAGTGAGAGGAATTTGAGATTGAGTTTTTGAGCTACATATTAACTAGTATTATTTTATCAACAGGGGTTTCTGAGCAGAATCAACACTGATACTGTGATCTGGCTCAAGCTATCCTTAAAAGTGTCTCCTGAAAGCTGTTCCTTCAAAGTAATAGGAAAACAGCAACAAATGTAGACACCTCATTCTTAAACAAGGGTAACAGCTGTTGTGAATAGAGATGCACTGAAATGAAAATTCTTGGCCAAAACTGAAATTCAGGGCATGCTGAAAAAAGCTGGCAAACGCCACACATTTCACAGAAAATAAACATACTAAAATGGTTACAGTATGAAGCCTTTAGAGTGTGCCATGAAATTCTCAACAACCAAGAACAGTTGGTCATTCAAGGCAATGAACGGCATTATTTTTATCTTTTTTTTTTATTTTGCACTTTGGCATTGTCATTTGTGTTTGTTTGGTTTTTTTTGGCATGGGATTTGCATGCTCACAAACACTTTCCTTTTGCTTCTGTCATGATGTGCTCTGCATATTGGGCAGGATGCTGTGTTTTCAGCTGTTAACAGACCTGTAGTGGAGATGTCCCTGGAAAGTGCTGGGGCTGGGCATAACATTTTTGATTTTGTAGCACTGGTGCTCTAAAAGTTGTAATCATTGTGGCCTAAATGAATTTCTTTCAGCACTAAAATGAAAACTACATAAATGATGTTTAAAAGTATACTTCTCACAAAGTGGGGCAAATTTTCATTTTAACTGTAAAAAGCAGAAGCAACATGTAAAAGATTTATAATTTATTCTTCATTTTGTAAAGTATACGGATGTATTTTTCCACAATAAATTCAATTTGACCAAGGAGGTGCTATAAGCACTCAAAAAGTGTTTACTTCAATTCTGCATTTTAAGTGCAAGGAAACCCACACCAGCAGTAAAATATGTATAGTTGGAATCATAAATAGTTTATTACCTGAAAGAAAGGCTCCTTGTTTTTTTAATATGATTTTTAATTTTGTAAGTGTATCAATTTAGTCAGATAAAGACAGTAAAGGCAGTAGGATCACACTGTAGCTCCCAAACCCAAAGATGTCTGGTAGGAATTTTTTTTTTCCACGGTCTCCAAACCATACATCATAGCAGGACGCACTACTACTGCAGCAGGAAGCATTGCTTGTAGGACTACAATGACCATAAACCTAACCTGTGTCAGAACTTGCACTTGGGCAGTGCAGAAATATTTGACTTTGCATACACCACATATTTAGAACAGCTCAGGAATAACTGACTGTGTAAGTGTGTACAACTTCCATGAGCGCTGGATAAAATATCAAAACACACACACAGCTCTATCACACACATGCAGCTGTGCTCTTTCATGTATTCACACTGGCATTGTAAAGACCTGTAGGGTGCTGTATCCCCTCTGGATACTTAGAATGAACAGGAATAACAAAATCCCTCATCTAATGCTCCTCATAGAAACCATGACACAGATCCAACATTTTCACTGTTGATCCGCTGCCACTCAAACTGTTTAAACAGGCCTGTGCTGAGCATGCAAACAGAGGTTTGATCCCTGGTTCTCATTTTCATTCTCATTTAATTATTTATTTAATTAAGTGATATATTTTGATCATTTGTTGACTTACTCATTTGTTGGCCATTTTTGACCATTTCCAGTTCATAATTGTCCTTGGCTAAAATGTTGGTGCAAACGTAGTTATGAATAAGAAATAATGTTTAAAACAAACAAACAAAAAAAACTCAAAAAAGCCACAGCCCTTGAGATTAAGCCTATTTTGAACATACTGGGGGAAAAAATGGCCTCAGCCCATCATTTGTTTCCAGTCACTGTGAAAAGGCACATGACCTTGGAGCAAGGACAAACCAAGCATTGTGGGCGCTGAACACTTTTGTCTCCAGTTTCTCTGGAGATTCTGGCAGTCCATCACTGTCATAAGCTCATTATTGATCAGACTGGGCTGTGTGTTATGTGCGCACAGACTTGCCGTTCATCCTGATCTTCTGCCGCACTGGCATTCAGTTGAGACAGTGTATGACGTACTGAAGGCTGCTTCAAGGAGTTAAAGTACTGCGGGAGATGAAGACAAAAGGGGGGCATTTTTGGTACAAAAAGAATATTTGGTAACACTTGAAGAAATGTATAATAATTGAATAACATGTTTGCAAAGTAACATATCACTGCTGTCGGAAGAAAACCTTGTATCTCCATTTGTGTTTTTGACATAATTTGAAAATGCCTGTTGCCTTTTATATAGTGTGCACATTTCGTCAAGAATGGACCAAAAGAAACAGCCAAAAATGTGGAAAAAATCTGGTTCCATTGACTTACATTAAAAGCAAAGTAGGTTTTTTCCTATTCCTGTAAAGTTCATAGTAGTTTCTCACTATAGTTCTATTGTGCATTCATATTTACATGACATATCTATCAAAAAAGCTAAAACATTAAGGGAAGATACTGAAAACGGGTCCATAATTATTTCGGACCAGGGGCTAGTGCCGAGTCTCAGTTCAGTGAGAGTGCTTGTGTGGGCAAACTGCGTGTCACAAAAAGAGTCTGGACTGCTTTTCCAACATGGCCGTCCAAACACAGCCTGAAGCACTGTACAAACAGCGGCAGGAAATTGCTGCAAATTACACACACTGACATCGGCACGATCCACAATCCTCCTGGCTGCTGCAGGAGGAAGCCTCCAAGTCCTCAAAAATCCACCAGCTGCTCCTCAAGCCTGGGGATCATTCCCCTTCCCATTATCCCCAACCCCACACCCTCCATGCCCCCCCCCTCCCAAGGTCTGTTTGATTAGGCCTCATCTCCAAAGGACTGGAGCCCCACTTAGCTCCAGCAAACCCCGTTGTTCCTCTCCCAGAACAGACCTTCAGGCATGTTGGTTTTTCCCTGATTGACTCGGGCCATAATCATCACAAAGTGCTTTTGCTGCAATTAACTCCCCAGTAACCACCCATCTCCTTAATCACTCATTTACTTCAGGAGAAGGTTCACCTCACAGTTACAAGACTAGACTATGGTGAGCCCAACTTAGTTAAAAGGTACAGATTTCCTATGTTTAAACAAAGCTGATGAGATGCTAACATGCCCGGTGAATAGTAATACACTTACAGGCCACTTTATTAGAAACCCTTACTTTGTTGGTACACCTTGTAGGTTAGAGACTAATCTATTTTTTTAAATGTAGAATTTGCTTCTCTAACCCTTTCTCAGTAATCAGTTTCTGGGTGACAGACTATTCTTAAACCAGAAGTGTCGAAGGTGTAAAATATCACGGATGGGCATTTTCAGTCACATTTGACACTTGATTTTGTAAAGCATTATTCCATAGCAGGAATAAAGTTTTATTGAATTAAGTCGTTGGTAAAATGTAAAACAAATGTTAAACTTCATGTTTATCTGTGCTTTACTATGAGGCCTTCTATGCGATATTGCTGCACTTAGTACTGCTGCTAAGCAGCGCAGTGCTTTCTGTCTAGCGTACAACAGCCTTTTGCCAGCTGCAATAGTCTACCTATGTTTCCTTGTTTGGAGTATAAAGATTAGAACCTCAGTTCAGACATCTCATGGAGCTTAAATATGTAAATATACAACATTAGAGAGAACCTAATTAGCTTATACAATCCTCATCCACCATAAGAACTTTCATGACTGTTCAAGTACTCCAAAAAATTGCCTGATTCTGACTCATATCAGCATAACACACACTGCAACAGATGGGCTACAGTCAGTAACCGTGAACCTGCAAAGTGTACCTAGAGCTGATAAAATGGTCATTGAGTAGAGATAAGTTAAGGTAAATGGACCCAACAGAATGGCAAACAGTACACTGTTGTGGACAACAGAAAGGCCTAGAGAAATGTAATAGACTTCATTAAAATAACTGAACTCTTTGTACACATTTTGCACCACAGAACAAAGAATTAAAATTTGAGGAAGAGGGACTACAGTACAGTAAATGCTGTTTGTTGGCATGAATAAGTCAAAACACTTTCTATGCAGCATACACAATTAATTATACATCCAGCAATTAAATTCAGTTTACAATGTAGTCTAAACAGAGGACTATGGTGGCATCTTCAATCTGGAAGACACCACTGTAATGTCCCTGCCAAATTCTTACTAAGGCCAGCTTTTGCTGGTAGCTGGTTCCAGGTAGTCTAAGATGGTCTATGAAGGTCTATGTGGTTGACCAGCTGGATGCTCAGTTGGGCTAGAAGAAAACCTACCCTATACCCTGTAAAAGCTGGTTGACTAGCTAGAGTATATTTTCATTTGAGCTGGTCAACTAAGTTGGTCATTCTGGTTAATTAGTTTGGTCATGCTAAATGATTGCTTAGTCATTCTGGTCGACTAGACTGGTCATGCTGGTCAATCAGCTTGGTCATGCTGGTTATAGTGGTCATACTAATCTAGTTCTAGTTCTAGTCATGCTAATCAATCCGTTTGGAAATGTTGTTTATACAGGCCAACCAGCTTGAAAATGCTGGTTGACTGACTTGATATTGCTGGCTGACCATCTGGGTTAATCCAGTGATATTAAACCAGCTAAACCATAAAACAAAAAAAAACATACCCTATACTGGTCAATCAGCTAAGCTGGTATGCCAGCTTAACTAGACGTGGCCAAGCCATTTTTTTCAGCAGGGACAATTGGCAGATCTTCATTACAACTGTTCCTGTTTCCCAGTATAAGCACAACAGAACAAGGAGTTCATGAAATTATTGAACTCTCTTATGCTTTATTTTAAACTCTGTTACATCCATGCTCTCTCATTAGCAGTTGCACTTTTTCTTTCGTCCAAACTCTGTTCTCCATAAGCTCAAACGTTCACAACACAGACTTGTGTATGCTGACAAATTCTGGCCTACTGTTCTAAAGTTGGAGATTCTCTCATACAAAAGTGATTGCCACTGTCTTCATCTCTATTTGTTTTCAGAAACCCGACGTCCATTGAAAATTCAAATGTCATGTGTCATGAGAGTATCTGCCACTAAATGCAACACTAAGACTTCATAAACCTGTATAACACACTTAATTGTAGTGTATGGAAGTGTATAGAAATGTATAAATGCTTATATTGCTCAAAAAGGATTCGATGGACTTCACAAATTAGTTAAAATGTTGATGGAATTACAAATGAATTACCAAACTTCATAGTCCCTGTGCAGCATGCATCACCACAACACAAGAGACTGGGAGTTGTTTTTAAAGTTCTCTTTCTACAACTTCAGAGGCACATCACGTACACCTCAAATATCCCTCTGTGACCTTTCTGCTCTCAGCACCCGTCACTTCTCAAGGCGTATCTGAGCAGAGAGAGTGTATGAACAATCTGGCTATTTGGATCTAAGAGCAAGGCTCTATATAGCAGTACACTAACACTTCCTCTGCCCCATCTGCTAGCACTGGGATAGGCAGAGAGATCACAGTCCAGGGGGGGATGGGGGGGGTGGTTGAGAAAATCCATATGGTATTTCACACGTCAAGGGCTCAGAGCAACAGCGTCTCATCTCAGCCCAACGGCAATCAATACTCGCAGTCTCCTTTAATATTACAGGGGAAACATGCTTTTCACCCTCTCTTTGCCTTCCCACTGTGTCTTTCCCCGTAGCTTCCAAGTATGTGCACCTCCATAAAATTACAGGAATATCTTATCCATAAATTTTAATGCTGCCAATAATGATTTCCAAGAAAGCATTGTGTAATGTTTGGGTTTAGGGATGCCAGGTATTGTTCCCCACTTGAGAAGTGTATGCGTGAGGATTCGTTTTCTGCATATTTGAAGTATGCGTACTACTTAGTTTATTTAACCGTCATCAAATTCCTTTTTCACCACTTCGTAAATCACTGACACATTGTAATTTCATCATATTTACAGACCTCCATGCTTTGCAGTCAGTCTCTACAGAAAAACTAATAACTACATTATTAGTTACAATATGCAGTACTGTGTGAAGTCAGAGACCACCCTTTATTTACCCCGTCACACAATTACCAATAAAAACAAGTTTTTCAGGTGATATTTCTGAATATATTAGATATAAGATAATTCACTTGCATAAGAAAGGAAGAAGTCAAAAGAAAATAACTTTTAAAAACAATTTTCCAAACCAGTTTCCAAAACTAGTTCCAAAAATATCAATAGTTATAGAGAAAATGTAAAGACTTACAACAGCCATGCAAGACCTAGTATACTAACAAAACTGTCACCATCACAAATAGTATTTAAAGCTTTCACATTTGAAAGAAAGGAGAAAATAAAGCTCCACTCTTGCTGCATATCTGAAAAAAAAAAACAAGTTTCTGTCCATCCTTCCGCTGAGAGAACCCAGCTCTATGGGCAGAAAGGATGTGTAGCTGTTAAGAAGACATTAATAATAAAAGAAAATAGACAAGAAAAAGACATGTTGTAAATCAAACAAAGAAGCTGGTGTTCCCAGAAGATGTGCTGACCTCCCCAGAGTCCAGACCTCAACATCACTGAATATATTGGGAATGCTTATTGTAAGAAGCAGAAAATGCAACCAACTTCTAAGACTGAACTTTGGAGTTCTGGATAATTTTCTCTGAAAACAAAAGCATGTCTTCTGAAAAGCACTAAAGCACTAATTAAGGATGAACACCAAATACTGAAAAGGTTGATTTTATATGTAGTGGTTGAGGTTTCTGCAAAATTGTCTGGATAATACAGTATCTGTTTATGTACTTTATATCATGTGTTTTTTTCCCGATGCTAAAAGATGAACTTGTGTTTAATAATAGCCATTTTGACTAGAAATTTTTTTAAAAATTGAAAGCTAGAATTTCATAGATTTGCAAGTCTGTAAGTCATTAAAATGTAAACAAAGTCATTCGGCTGGATGTGAAATGTATCATTCTAGAGAAACTTGCAGAGTCCAAGCTGTTTGTAATGGAGGTGACAGGAACCTTGTGCTCAAAGCATTTCATGCCTATTAAAACTACCACACAGAAAGCTATTACATGAAATGGTTACACTGCCTAATGGCAGAGATATTGTTTTGCGATAGTTGTGAGATAAGGTTTAGGCCATGAATGTATTTTTTAAATCCATTCACGACAGGAAGGTACATGTAGGATTTTGCAAGGAAGGAAAAACAATATTCAAAGAAAACTTTCTACTTGTTGATGAAATTAGTGGGAATCTCAAACATTGCATATAAAAATGTAGAAGACACATGTACATTGAGTGGTCGCTTTAGATAGTAAATTAAATTACTATATTGTCACTGCAGAAATCATGGCCACTTGTTCCTACCACCACTGCTGGAAAGAATCTGACAAGTTTCTTTACAATGCTCCATTTCACATCAAGCCTCCCTTTACATGTCATTTGAAGTTGCATTTTTTTTAAAAGGTGGAATTCCTCTTTATTTATTGCAGGTCTGTTTTTTCCTCCACCGTTGCACATGTAACTAACCATGTTGTTGGACATCAAAACATATGAAGAAATGTTCAATGATTTTACTCTGTATGTTTTATGACCAGCTTCTCACTGACCAAATAACAGTGCATCACAAATCACAAATCACAAAACCTCCTACAGTACTACATGGTTGTTTGCCTTTGTTAAGCACAGAACAAGCTGGTTACAGTACATCACAGGTGAAGGTGTCGCAATGTCTTCATACACTCCCCAGTCCTGTATCAAACAAGATGGACCCCAAAAGATCAAAGACCATGGCATATTTCGCCCCCTGGCTCTTTCAGACCATAGATGAATAGTTTCTAAAGGACTTGTGAAAAATCCATTGCCTTTGAAGAGGTCTGTTACCTGGGTTACTCTTTTCTTTCCTGAATCACGTTTTGGAATGAAGTATGGCATGTGAATGAAGAAGCCTGGATGAGGAAGACTGAAGCACAACTAAGGGGAGGAATGATAATTCATAGCCAGAGAGCTAGAGCATAGCAAGTAAGTCAGACAGAACACTATGTCTGCTCTAACACATGCAAAGTTTTACACATCCCACAATTCAGTTCAAGCTTACTTTAACAAAGGACAATTGTAACATTACCAAACTGGAAGAAAACACTGGATAGGAAGCCTTTAGTTGAGGGCAGTGGTGCAAAACTGTCCAGGACAGTCTGATGATTTACCTACTCAAACACACCTTATTCAACTTGCCAGGTTTAGTGGGTGTGTTTGAGTAGGGCAACTACCAAAGTGTGCTGAACACCAGCCCTCCAGGACAGGAGTTGTGCACCCCTGGTTTAGGGTCTGTACATCAGACAATTGCTTCAGGCAAGGAAGAGTTGGGTCTCGAGACTTTAGTAGAGCATTTCCGTCTTGTTGTAAGCTGCACCTGTCAGATTCGACAGAACGTCAGATAATCATGCTTTCATTACAGAACCAAAACCTTCTAAAGGACTGTACACTGAGTAAATACAGTGCTTAAGATAAAGGAGCAAAACAACAAAAACAGGTGGTAGTATGTATATAATGATAAGCTTATTTAAAGCTGTATTGAGCTTGATGTCGCTGCAAGATGGGTGGTGAATAGGTGGGAGGTGAATAGCATTACAATACATACTGCTATTTACCTTTCTTGACTTCAGGGCCAGAGCAAATTTAACGCTGCAGGAGTGTTTTCTTTTATTTTTCCCTATTCAGAGGTGGAAATTCCAAGCTTTAGGTTTCACTTCAGCATGGCATAAGTTTCCTGACGTTCTGTATTTTTGGCACTTACCCTTTTCCAAAAGAACTGGAGGTAGAATCTAGCATTTATTGTGAATAGTTTAGTATTTAAAAACAAACAAACAAACAATAGAGTACCAACAGGAAAAATACAAAGCACAGCAGCAGTGACTACAGTGTCCAAGGTAATGTAAATTCACTACAACACCCATAATGCAATGTTCTCAAAGCCCAATGCTGAGCATGATGGCAGGAAAACAAAGGCAAACACATCATAAAAAGTTGGGGGGAAAAAAGTTTTTTTTCCATTAACCACATTAAGATTGCAGGTCATAATTCCATCAGTGTTACTGGTGTTTTTCTCTGGCTAAAATTTTGTCTTGAGTCTCAAGTCCAAGTCAAGCCACAAATTCAAGTCCAGATGTGAGACCGGTCATCATGTGACTCAAGTGCACTTCGAGTCCCAGTCTCTGCTGAATGTAAGTAATAGAACAACGAGGGAGCGTTATTATGAAAATTTTTACAGCTGTGAATCAGTCAGCATCATGAGCTGACGGCAAGTACCAAAGATTATTACAACGCACAGTAGTTACAGATGTTATCGAATATAGCATAAAGTGAGTTGTTACTTAGCATCCAGTGCTCAGCTGAATGATGTAACTCCTTTTCACACAGAGTGGGATTTATGGGTATGACTTATCCAGACGACAATATGTTTATTAGTGCGCATGTATAACTGATATTTTGCTCAACCAATGTGATTTTTTGACTGAAAATTTTACTCACCTCCTGTTCGATTCCTTTAAACCTTTGATGGATAACGGCTTTTAATGTGAATAAAACATGCTGTTATGACAAATAAAAGGACAGAGAGAATGCTCTCAACCAAACTAATTGTGTCATTGAAACTAGTTGTTTAATACTTCACAAACCATCATTACATGCTTAAATGATTTCCACTGTTTTCAACCTAAAATCTGTTCCACTGCTGGGTTTCCCTGAGCTTTAACATAAAACCTGGTGACTTGAAACAGTTCCAATAGATGACACTGGGTAGCTGCTAAATTCTGTGAATAGTTGTCTGTGGTAATCAATTATGTTGTAGCATTCTGTTACTGGCTGGCACTGGCAAATGAGACTTTAGACATGGCTAAGCAGATGCACAAATGCAATCATGTTATTCACACACCCTCCTAAAAAATGACTGTTTGTTGTAGTTTGTTAGTTTAAGTCATGTATGTGTGTCAGTGTTCTGTATGTGTCCCTGTCTACCATTGTTTTCAATAGTGAGCACTTCATGGTGTACCCTGGGTTTCTTTTTCCGTTCATACTACAATATGTACTTTAAACTACATAAAAATATGAATGCTTCCATAAATTCAGCAGGGAACTACCCACAAATTTCTATAAGGCGTATCAATAATGTAAATATGTAAATATAGTAAATATGCCTTTAGTTTAAGTTACTTCTATCTTAAACAATAATACATAATAATTTTGTCTTCACATGCATTACATTTTTACATGTATTAACTCAAGTATTTTCATCATGTTACATTCACAATATACTGGGGTAAAGTCTTTTTTCTGCCTGTTTGTTTGTTCTGTAATAATAATGTCTAAGCCCAATTTCTCCCAGCACATATTTCAATCATGTGTCACTGATGAGGTTATCTGCTTTCTTGTTGGCAGTGCAGCACTGATTCAGCTGCAGAGCTTGGTGTGGACTCTGTTTATGTGAATGCCTCCCAGTGGTAATCTAGAATCACCCCACATGAAAACTGCAGCCTTGGGCACTCTTTATCGACGGAAAGGTGATCGGAGTCACTCAGGACAAGGCGTTTGACTTTCCCCGGGGTTGGACCGCTTACATTCAAATTAACTGTGCACGCTCCGGCCTGCTTTTCCTCGCCTTAAGGAGATTACATTTTATGAGCTTAGCCCTCTCATTCACTGAAACTGATACCATTTTGAACAGATGCCAGCTAGCTCAACAGGAAGCTCCATTGAGGGGAAAGAAATGGAGGGAATGGCTTTTTTTGGTATGTGCACAATTTCAGTGTGGTCACATCCTGAAGAGACTCTAATGTATCTGTGGTGAAGATTCTTTAAAAATTCCCAATATACCATCCACGCCAAAGACCGAGTAACCAATAAAACTACTGTTTCACAGTCCAGAGATTCCAGTCAAGGCTGTGCTATGTGTTGTAGGGAACTGTATGCAGTATATTGCACGTAACTTGTCCTTCTGAGACACTCCACAGTGCTGAATAGGTGGAAAAGCACAAGCTATATACATTATATTTCCAGAAGTATTGACTCACCCATCCAAAACATTAAATTCAGGTGTTATATTCACTTCCATAGCCACAGGTATATAAAACCAAGCACCTAGGCATGCAGACTGCTTCTACTAACGTTTATGAAATAATGGGCCGCTCTCAGGAGCTCAGTGAATTCCAGTGTAGCACTGTGATTGGACTTGTTGCACACGTGGCATACTATTGTGAAATTTTCTCATTACTAAATATTCCACAGTCAACTGTCAGTGGTATTATAACAAAGTAGAAGCGATTAGGAACAACAGCAACTCAGCCACGAAGTGGTAGGCCACGTAAAATGATAGAGCAGGGTTAGCGGATGCTGAGGCGCATAGTGCGCAGAGGTTGCCAACGTTCTGCATAATCAATCACTACAGACCTCCAAACTTCATGTAGCCTTCAGATTAGCTCAAGAACAGTGTAGAGAGCTTCATGAAATGAGTTTCCATGGCCGAGCAGTTGCATCCAAGCCTTATATCACCAAGCGCAATGCAAAGCGTCAAATGCAGTGGTGTAAATCGCCGCCACTGGACTCTAGAACAGTGGATAAGGGTTCTCTGGAGTGACAAATCATGCTTCTCCGTCTGGCAATCTGATGGACAAGTCCGGGTTTGCCAGGAGAACGGTACTTGTCTGACTGCATTGTGCCAAGTGTAAAGTTTGGTGGAGGAGGAATTATGGTGTTGGGTTATTTTTCAGGAATTGGGCTCGGCCCCTTAATTCCAGCGAAAAGAACTCTTAATGCTTCAGGAGATTCAGGAGAGATTTGACAATTTCATGCACCTAACTTTGTGGGAACAGTTTGGGGATGGCCCCTTCCTGTTCCAACATGACTGCACATCAGTGCACAAAGCAAGGTCCATAAAGACATGGATGAGTGAGTTTGGTCTGCACAGAGTCCTGACCTCAACCCGACAGAACACCTTTGGAATGAATTAGAGCGGAGACTCGTCCAACATCAGTGTCTGACCTCAAAAATGCACTTCTGGAAGAATACTCAAAAACTTCCATAAACACTTTCATAAACTTTGTTGAAAGCCTTCCCAGAAGAGTTGAAGTTGTTATAGCTGCAAAGGGTGGACCGACATCATAATAAACCCTATGCATTAAGAATGGGATGTCACTCAAGTTCATATGCGTGTGAAGGCAGATGAGTGAATACTTTTGTAAATATAGTGTAAG
This sequence comes from Pygocentrus nattereri, assembly GCF_015220715.1. NCBI lineage: Eukaryota > Metazoa > Chordata > Actinopteri > Characiformes > Serrasalmidae > Pygocentrus > Pygocentrus nattereri. Next base: position 30,802,647 of record NC_051217.1, on the reverse strand, counting down.
CATTAAAAAAGGCAGGTCATTTTCACTTTCTACACTATTTGTCCATATGTATATCTATGTTTGTAGAACATTGCTCATCCCGCGTTTCTTTTGAAATCAAGGGTATTAGTAGTGAGTTTGTCCTCTTTTGCTACAGGAACAGCCACTACTCTTCTTGGAAAACTTTAAACTGGATATTGGAACATTGCTGTGAAGATTTGATTGCATTCAGCCACAAGAGCATAAGTGAGGTCAGATACTTATGTTGGATGGTTAATTCTAGATCACAAATGTCACTCCAGCTCATCCCAAAGATGTTTGATGGAGCTCGATCAGTTCAAGAACACAGTTCCACTGCTCCACAGCCCAATGCTTGGCATAGTAACTGGGACCTGGTTCATGTTCTTCAGAGCATCGTGTTCTACGGTCATTGCAGTTCCAAGCAGTATACACAAGCGTGTGTGTGCAACTGAACACATGTCTCAGCAATAGGTGCATCTTAAAGGGGAATTCCACCAGTTTTCCTATATTTCTGCATAATCCAATTGTTGAGATGTAAACAAAGTCATCAGAGGTTGTGACAAGAACCAGCCGTCTGAAGTGTTTAGCGCATCTAAAAGCGTCAACGAACCGCTATGAATGAATCTCATTGGCTGATCTATATAGAAATTTTGATATACTGGTGAAATTTCCCTGTAAAGTAGCTGAAATCACTAGAGTAAGCATCTGTGTCTGAATACCCAGGCATATCAAATACTGTAAATTACTGTTGTCTGGGAAAAGACTAAACTGAGGGGAAAAATAGGGAACAAATAAAGTTTTAAACAGCTTGTAATTATCAATAGTATGCAAGTATAAATAAAAGACTGATTTTGCTATCTTACTTTCTATGTTCTGCTCACTAATATAGCACAGAAGAAAACTGTACTATTCTGGGTACAAACGCCATCACTGTGGTTGTACCCTAAAGGGTACATCTTCAGTATCTTTAAACAGGGAAAAGTTGCCTTGACTGCAGGTTTTTTATTTCATTTATTTATTTTAAAAGGTTAAGCTAACAAAAGTTAACAAATATACCCGTTTTACCTGGGAAAGGGAATGTAGTGTACCTTTAAGGGGAACTCCACTCAAACTCTCTGCATAATTCAATAATGGTAAATAAATTAAGAAACTTACTGAGTCAGAATTGCTCACAATGGTGGAGAATGAGACGCCTGCAGGACTTAATCCCTCTAAAACCTCCCTCACAGAAAGCCATTACACGACATGATTATGAATATGCTGCATTATGCCCAAGATATTGTTTTATGGCAGTTTTTTAATAAGGTTTTGGCCTACAAACATATTTTTAAAGATCCACTCATGGTGGTGAAGTACATGTATGGTGTTGTGAGGCAAAATAGTTCTCAAAGAAAATTTTATTTGAAATAATCACCAATCAGTCATATCATGAAGAGATAAGCAGTGCTTAACCAGCAGGATGTCCAGGACTGTAGCAATGCATCCACTGAGACAGGTCAGAGTTACTGAGAGAAAATCTCCATATGCAGTCAGTATTGCACCAGAGGGGGCGCTCAGGAGTGATGAAGCTTGTGGAACCCACTATATATACCAAGAGCGATGCTGAGATGAGTCCCACAAACAAGTTCAAGAATGGCCATAGAAAGTGTTGTTATGTGTGTTGACCAAGACAACACAGTATGAGGGCAAAAAAGGCAGGGACTCAAGCCCCATCCACGATCTACCTGTACATGTGCCTGAACTGGACCTTAAAGGGAACTCCACCATTTTTTTAGAATTTTACACAAAAAAACACTGAAATGTAAACACTGATTTGAGAGAGGTTTCATGTGAAATGGTGATTTCATGAGAAATTTAGGTTTCTTTACAGTTAAAGTGATAGGTAGAGGGTAATATATGCAAATATAGGCATTTTATTTGCTAACCAAACAAGCCAGAGGACCTACAAGTTGACCATGACAAAACTGTGACAAATCTTTAGAAAAAAAAAAAAGTTCTCTTTTGGGACTATTTTGCTTTACAATGTATTGCATGTTCCTATCTGTAATGTTTTGAAAGAAAGGTTTTAAGTCACAATCTTCTCAAAACAATTGTAAAACAATGTCTCAGGCACCAGGTAGTGCATTCATACAGTTTCATGCAATACCTTTCTCTGAGTGAACTTTCAGAGGCATGAAACTCTCTAGACGTGTGAATACGATCATCACTATGAACTCCTCCATTCCTCTAGAAAGCAGCATTTCACCTCAACCCAATCTCAATGACTGAATTATGCAAATCGTTTAGAAAAATCTGTGGAATTCCACTCCACCATATTGTACCCGTGAGGATACATTTACACTGTTTGATCGTTGGGGACAATAATGTACCTATTTTAGTGAATGGGTTTGGTACACTTACAAAAATAAATGTGCCAAAAGAGTTCATTGTGTTCCCAAAGACAAACCACTTTTAGTTACCTAAAGAACGTTTCAGTGGACGGTTTAAGTGGCAAGAACCTTTATACAGTTTGAAGAACCTCCACCTAACGTGAAAGTTCTACAACATTGAAATGTTCTTCTAGAACATTATGTCCAATGTAAAGAATCTTTACGACTGAAAGGTTCTTCCTTGAACTGCATGTCCAATGTAAAGGTTCTTTACCAATGAAATGTTCTTCCTAAAACTGTATGTCCAATGTACAGGATCTTTACTCTATGTCCAATGTAAAGGTTATTCACTACTGAAAGCTTCTTCCTAGAACTGTGTGTCAAATTTAAATGTTCTATACCAAAGAAAGGGTCTTTCTTGTACTACATGTCCAATGTAATGGATCATCACTGAACAGCTCTTCCTAGAACTGCATGTCCAATGTAAAGGTTCTCTACCAATGAAAGGTTCTTCCTAGAACTGTATGTCCAGTGTAAAGGATCTTTGCTCTATGCCCGATGTAAAGGTTATGTACTACTGAAAGCTTCTTCCTAGAACATGTGTCCAAGCCAAGGACCCTTTATTTTTAGGAATGTAGGGTGTATCACAGGAAAATGTGTTAGATGAAGTTATGCTGCTATGACAGAAATGTTGACATGAAAACATCAACTCTTCTTCTCAAGTGAAACAAAGGCGTACGCCTCACAAGGGCGGCTTAAATTACACCTCAGTTTTAGCAAGCAATTCAATAGGAAGTGAATCAATCTGAGGATGAACTGTCTCACCACATCCTGAGCAGCAGTCACCTGATCCAGCCAGAGGGAGACTGCAGTAATGTGCCCGAAATACTGACAGCCTTACAACCTCATACTCACACTCTTGATTTTTTTTTTTTTTAATTTGAGCGTGGCCTTCTATTAAGGGAGGGTGCAGGCAGTTTAGGCCTATGCAATTTCTAAAAGCTCTATTTAGTCCAGTTTTTAATTTACTTTTGGCAGAAGCATCAACCACATTTTTGGTAAGTGTTTACAGTATAAGCAAGGCAATCACATATCACAGGTCAATATTTCAGCTTAAGCAATCAAGGCCAGTACATCATTTGTGTTTTGCGCTTTCCCCTGAACAGTCTTCAACTGTGAGAGTTTAACGAGGACGATATTTTTGTTAGTTGCAGGTGGTCTGCAGATGTACTTCAGCTCTTTGGTGCTGAAATGTTATTGACTCTTAGCTGGATAGATGTTCAAACCTAGCTTTAATGGCTTGAGTACAGCCTTTCCTCCAGATTGGTTCTGTTTTACCTGTGCCAAGTGCAATTCAATCACTCTAACAAGATTAGCTGTGCTGGGTACACTCATAAAACACTACCCCAATGTTGCATATCAGCAATCCTGGCAGGTCCCGACCCCTTAAGTCATTTTAAATGAAGCGCTGCTCTGAATCTCAAGTGTCTCTGTTTCAGTCATCAGTCACTTTTGAACAGAAATGCAGGGCCAGGTGTAGGCAAGGTTGTGTTTGGCACAAGGCTGGTAGGCGCCCCGTGGGACCGGGGCAGTCAGGTGTGTCTCTGTTTGCCTTTTGTTTGCTTGTGTTTTAGGATGTGCTGCTCATTGAGATGTCTGTGACCCATAACACCTGTGGCACAAAGCAGCTTCGGTTTTCTCATCAAGCCCTCTGGGCGTCTTTGGAACAGGAGCTTTTGTAACACTAAGCTTCCTTGAAAAGGAACATGTTTTCAATATGTTAATAAAAGCCCTAAACACACCTGATATGAATGGCGTAGGATCCAACCATGTTTATCCTCGAGGCTGTTTTCACACTGATATTTCTCCCAGAGGGTCAAATCATGGGCTCAGTTTTAATTTTTGAATCTTTAAAGGATCTTTATCCATGGAAATTTCAAGAGATGCACAATGATATCAAAATCATATCAGTATCATATCAGTATTGGCAGATATTGGTCTTAAAACAGTATCAGCATGGGAATTATGCATGAGATTTGGTAGATATTTTAAAGTGATTTTTAAACAGAATATCAAATATCAGCAGGCTTCTCTATCAAAATGGCATAATTTTATCCCTTTTACTGCATTTGTAGCCCTACAGAAAACAGTGGTATGCTAATAATGGTAGATCAAGTTTTCTATATTTTATAAAAGTTTGTGAATCAGCATTGGAAGATATGTTTATCAGCGTTGGTTTCAAAACAAAACATTTACTCCTTTATACACACATACACTACATACATGGATATTACACTTCAAAAACAGCCCATTCTGAATTCACTGTTTGTGTGTTTAGCACTCACCCATTCTCACTGATGATATAAATGTTTCAACCTAGACTGCGTTCTGAACGCAGCACAAAGTGTACCCAATCAGAACAAAGGTTATTTACATATATCCATCTCTTCTAGGAGCTGTAACAAAAGCAGCCCATTTAATAATAATAATAATAACAATAACAATAACAATAATAAAGGATTAAAGAAGAGATTGGAAACTAGTCATGTAAAATGATTTATGACTGCTTCTAGGTACATAAAACCCACTTAAATGTAAGTAAAGTTACTAAATGTAAGAAATAATTACAATACAAGAAAAAATGAAGGATATAGCTCCTTTAAGGCTCATTATTCATTAAGTACAGGTTTTATTTAGTAATTACTATTAAGCTTAGTCACAAGAGTACAGAACTAAATTTTGAGCCCACATATAGACCCTCATGTTTAATGGATTAAGAGAATGTTCTGGTAATTTTTTTTTTGTAAAAAAAAAAAAAAACAACAACAAAAAAAAACAATGTCAAGCAACAATGCCACCTAGAGAACCACAGTGAAAATCAACCCATTTATATATGGTACTGGAATACCACAACCAACCACAGAATCATAATGAGGCAGGATTTACTGGCTTTTTCCTGCTCACATGGTGCATGTAACCAGTCATTATTTGGCTCTCCTCAACTCCACAGTGAAACTGTAGCTAAATCCAGGCATCTTTGCAGGATCAATGACAGCATCCAATTAGGAGCAACACAAATGAGGTGAAAGTCAGACTGAGGTGAATCTTCATGAGTACTCTTTCCAGTACATTACAACAAGCTTTCGCCCATTGTTGAACCACCACCAAACAAAGAAGGTAACATTCACATCTGGAGAAAAATATACCAGAAATACTCAGTCAGTCAAAAGCAAAGGGCATTCTACCTCCTTTCCATAGTAATAACATCTTGCCTGGCCTTCAGAAATGTTCCTTCCAAAACCAGCTCAGACTAGTCATGCTTTTCAGGCACTGAAAAGTAGAAAATGTGCAAGGTGTGCTACTTTAACCAGGACTCAATCGTACGCTATGGTGCCTGCAAATCAACAGAATATCACTTTGAGTCTTTAAATGCTGTCATTTTAATTTTCCTATGCTGTATTTCCTGTTTTGACCCTTCGGCCTATCTGTAGTGGTGCAGACTATAGCCCAGCTGCTCGCACTGTAGGGTGCCATGATGTGGCCCTCTAGTCAAATCCAGCTTTTAAATGACTTTTAGAGTGATACCTTCAGCGCCTTCATTTGACTAGATGGTGCTTGGATAAAGATATCAGCAACAGTTTAACAAAAGCAATAGCAAAGTGGACAACTACAGTTACTGAATCACTCATAACAGCACAACACAGGGTCCATGTCTACCACCCAAATAATACCTGCTCTGCGGTGGTGCTGTGGGGGGGCCTGACCACTGAAGGACAAAATAACCAATTATGTACTAAAACCGATGGACTACAATCTGTAATTGTAGAACTACAAAGTACCTACAGTCCCCTCTATAATTACTGGTACCCTCTGGTAAAGATGAGTAAAAAGGGTCATGTGAAATTAACCTTTTGGTGGATTAACTTCATCTCACACTGAAAAAATTCAACGTTGAATTGAAATAAATGTGTTCTGAGAGAAAAACAAGAATTATAATAAAAAATGTAAGCATTTTTGCATTTATTTTTTACTTTCAGTTGATCAGCGTGTCTAGGAACGTTCAGGCAGTAATCTATGATGTCCCATTTCACAGGGGTATATATACCAGGTGACACAGAGGTCAAATTCCCTTAATTATTCTACAACTGGGGAAAGACAAGAGAACACACAATTCAAATAAGGGGAAGTTTGTTGACCTTAATAAGTAAGTGAATGGCTATAAAAAGAAGTAGCTACTTGCCTAAAAATGCTCATATCTCTAGTTAGGGCAGTAATTAAGAAGTTCCAATCAACTGCAACTGAGTCAAACTTGCCTGGACGAAGACCCACATTTATTTTGCCCCCATACACAGTGAGGAGGATGGTAAAGGCAAAAAAACCCTAGGATCACTGTTGGAAAGTTTCAGACAAAAGTCGCATCTTAGGATCACCAAATCTCCAAAACTGCCATCAGACACCACACTATGCCAACAGATTACTTGGAAGGAATGCCAGTCTTCTAACCAAAAACTAAATATTACTTGGACTGGAATTGTGTTCTATGATAAAGCTAAATTAATATTTAGCTTTTTGGCACAAAACACAAGGTGCATTTGGTGTAAAAAATAAATAAATAAATAAATAAATAAAATGACTACACTGAAAAGAACCTGACGTTCACTGTTAAGTTGGAGGGGTCAGTGATGTTGTGGGGCTGTTTTTCCTCCAAAGGCCCTGGGAATCTCGTTAGGGTACATAACATCATGGACTCATACATACATTAAATACCAGGGTATTTTAAATCAAAATCTGTCTGTCTCTGCCAAGAAACTAAAACGGGTTGTCACTGGATCTTCCAGCAGGACAACGGCTATATTTACATGCAAAGATTTTTGCCAATCCGATTGAACACATTCCAATTACAGATTCAGACTGAGGTGTTTGTGTTCACTCTATTCAACAATCTGATGGAAAATCCTCATTTACGTGTACGCTACAAGTAATCCGATGCAAAATGACGCACATGCGTGGAGAAGCGCTTAGAGTAAATGTTACCATGACAGCGAGCATCACGAGAGGTCCAGTCAGAGCGAGATGAGTTTCCAGTTGGCGCGCTGGAGTTTTTAATTGCTTTAAACTGATGTCAGACTCAGAAAAACGTCCTTCTCATGTCCTTATGAAGGAAGCAATGAGAGGAAGATGTCATGTTCTGAGACACATAAGCTGTCCCAACGTCCGTCCCACCGCCGTCTTTTAAAGATCAGAGCCTAAATTTTGTCTCCTCTGCAGACCAGTTTCTGCTCTGCCATGTTGAACATGATAAACCTTTAGATGCGACGCAACGCACATGCGCAGAGCGTACCTACATGTTCTGATAGGGAATGTAATCGGATTCAGGCGTTTACATGGCCATTATTCATTTATTTAACGTATTATTTACAGGATTACCCACCTCATTCAATCGGATAGAAATTGTATTCCGAATGGCCTCAAATGGACTAGACTATTCCAATTGAGGTGTTTACATGGAAGAATTCTATTCCAATTGACCTATTAGTCGGATTATTAGTGGATTATTAGGATGCACGTAAATGTTGCGAACAACAGTTTACAGAACGCAAAATCAACCTTCTACCATGGTCCCCTGATCTAAACCCCATAGAAAACCTGTGGGGTGAGCTAAAGAGGAGGGTGCACAAGAGAGGACCTAGGATCCTGGAAGATCTGGAGAGATTCTCTGTAGAGGAATGGTCTCAAATCCCTCAGTATTCTCCAACCTTTTGCTCAGTATTCTCCAACCTTGTAAGATGCTATAGGAGAAGACTCACTGTTGTTTGATTGGCAAAGGGAGGTTGAGCAAAATATTAAATGCAGGGGTGCCAATAACTGTGGTACATGTGGTTTTGTTAAAAATAATTATTTCTCAATGGGAATCTTTTTCTCAGAATACATTTATTTCAAATAAAGCTTGGGTTTCTCTCATTCTTTCAGTTTTTGGGTAAATAACATCCTACACTACATCCATGTAAAAAGGACCCATTTGCCCAAATTTTCTCACACATGCTCAATGTATCACCTCCTTAAGTGGACTTATGGAAATGGCTCGCTTCCCCACGAAACCCATACACTAAAACACTGAAAGGTATTCTCAACACAAACTTCTCAGGGACATCTGCAAACTCCAGTGGTCAACAAACAAAAAAAGTGTCTAGAAAGGACTCTTCAGATTGCAGTTGGAACAATGGCGGGGTTTGGCCAAGTCGTGGAGAAGGTAAACAATGTGTTTAGCTTATGCTCTGCTAAAAGACCAGGGAATTTAACCAAAGACTGCCAAGAGGCACACCTCACGTTTTCTTCCTGTTGTTCTCCCCATTCTACATTAGGAATGCATAAACCAGACACTCAAAAACAACTTTTGAGACATAACATGTCTCTATGCAACACTGTGAACACATTTGGTGTTCATTTAATCCAAAGTACTGCATATTGTTTTCCTCATGCTTCCTATCAATCACCAATCTTATGGTCTGTCATTTCACATGAGATCCACTTCATGGGCACATCTATCACAGCAATCAGTGTGTCTGACACTCTGCAGAAATGTCTTTTCTCCCCCAGGTTATTTTGTTTTATATATATATATATATATATATATATATATATAGCGCCAGGTTTTCTTCTGTCAGCACAGCCATTGCCAGATGGATAATTCATACAAAGCGAGACTGTCACACATGAAAGACATCAGCTTTGCGGGGTCGAACTGATCAAACATCTGCAAACACTTTTCCCGCTATAATGTTTGGCTGAAACACAATTATTTGCATGTGCTCCACCATAGCCTCGTGGAGGTGTCAGCTAAATCTGCTCTTCTGCAGCGCGCAGGCTTTAAAGATTATTGCGAGTGTGCTCATAAGCCCGGGCTCGTACATTTGCATAATTTTCATACGCGGTAAGGACAGAGAATTTGCCGCGGAATGAAGGCCGTGTTTGCAGAAAGGAAGAAGAAAAAGAAAGCAGGGCAGAAATATTGTACAGGCTCCGTCTGCATACTCAGACAGGCTTTCCACCCACACTTTTCAGACATCTTGTGCAGAGGAAATGATTACACTGTAGAGCAAAGGCAATAAGAGCTTGCCTAGAACTTCTCCCTTTAGCCTCTCTCAATTGTTCTGATTACCATACAATTGTCAAAGAAACCGACTGAACTCTAGCTGGTCCACTAAGTACTGTAATTTCAGTTCACATGATCAGATCAAAGAATGGAGAAAATTTAGCACAAGAACCATTTTGAGATATTTCTACTGAAGCTATAGGTGTGATAGCAACCCCAGGGACTCTGAAGAGTATCTCTAGAGTGCTTGCCGGGTGTGATTTAACACCATATAAAATGACATTTGTCAGCACACTACCTCAAGTGTTTAGACAGACTGTTAAGGTTGGCCTGGAGAGAAGATTGGTCTTAAAACTGATGGGCCCTGTCAATGTAATGGAAGGTGTCTTATACAAAAGCATTAGTTCTTTATGCTGCTCTTGTCCATGCGATATTTTTAAGTGCCTAGAGAAAGGGAGTGTGCGTAACAGTGTCATAACAGTAATAAAGGCACATTTGATGTACAGAAGTAAACAGTACAGGACAAGTTACCCCATAGATGTCTGTGATAAAAGCATGGCGTCATTCATTCTTAATTGTTGTTGGTGTTAACAATTCTGTCCAAAGGCCACTGGAGTTCTTCCACACCAATCTCGTCATATCACATCTTTATGTACTTTGCTTTGTGCAGAGAGACACAGTCATGGTGGAACTGGGAAGGGCCTTCTCAAAACTGCTGCCACAAAATTGGAAGGATAGGTCATGACTGGCCCCTCCCAGTCCTCCATGTGCTTTTGTTTTGGTTTTGGTCTTGTCCATGTGCTTTTTTTTTGCTTCCTTCCCGGTCCTGCCCCCTTGTTTCCAGACCCTGCCCTTGATTGTTTCCACCTGTTACCCTCTTGTTAAACACCAGTGCCTCGTTACCTGTCCCTGTATTTAAGCCCTGTGTTTTCCTTAGTCTCTCGCTGGTCTTTGTTTGAATTGCTTGATTTTTTTTGTATTGTGTTTTTTGTCCCCTATTGTTGTGTCTGTGCCTGTGCCCGTTCCTGTTGTGGTTCCTGTTCCTGTCTCTGCATCTGCTTCTGTCCCGGTGTCTGTGTGTGTGTTGGTTCCTGTGCCTCTGTCTGTTTTGGTTCCTGTTCCCTTGTCTTTGCCTGGTCTGTCTTACATTGTTTTCCTCATCGTGTTGTGCCTCCGGTCGTCCCTCATTCGGTGTTTTCTCTTGTTCCTCCTCATCCTCCCTCCTGGCCTTTTTTTGTCCTTGGTCTGGTCTGGGTAACTGTCACAATTGGCCCCTCCCAATCCTCCATGTGCTTTTGTTTTGCTTCCTTCCTGGTCCTGCCCCCTTGTTTCCAGACACTGCTCTTGATTGTTTTCATCTGTTACCCCTCTTGTTAACCACCTGTGTCTCATTACCTGTCCCTATATTTAAGCCCTGTGTTTTCCCTAGTCTCTCGCTGGTCTTTGTTTGAATTGTTTGATTTGTTTTGTATTGTGGTGTAACGTCGTTCTTCCAGCCTCTGTTGTGTGTTTTTCCTGTTTTCCTTTTTGTTATGTCTGTCCCTCCATCTCTCTGTGTTGGCTCTCTGACTCTGGACCATTTTGACCCATTTTGTCTGTCCCTCCATCTTTCTGTGTTGGCTCTCTGACTCTGGACTTGCCCATAATAAATCTCACTTCTCTCAGCATGTGTGTCCGCCTCATCATCACTCCACGGCCTTACAATATAACTATTTAAAATGTTTTTTGCATGCTGCATCATTAATATAGTATTCCCCTTCACTGGAACTAAGGGGCCTAAGGGGCCAGACCATTATCACTTCTACACTAAATTTTACTGTTGTCACTATGCATTCTGCTGGATAGCATTCTGCTGGCATACAAACAAAAATTTGTGCATCACACTGCCAGACAGTGAAGTGTGACTCCAGAGAACATATATCTACTGCTCCAGAGTCCAGCAGTGGTGTACTTTACACCACTGCAATTCATGCTCCAGAGTCCAGCAGTGGTGTGCTTTACACCACTGCAATTCATGGTCATGTGAAAATTGTAGAAAGTGAGCTCAGGCTTATGTGCAGCAGCATCCATTTCATAATAATAACACAGTTTATTGGGGACAGAAATTTCATGAAATGACTTGTGGCAAATGTGGTGTCCTGTGACAGTGCCATGTTTAAAGTCACTGAGCTCCTAGGTGCGACTCATTCTACAGGCAATGTTTGTCTATGCATGACTATGTGCTTGATTCTATATACCTGCTGAAAATGGGTGTGGTTGAAACATATAAACTCAACAATTTGGAGCGGTGTCCACATACTGTTGACCATATAGTGCATAGATTTATAAAAAAATAAATAAATAAAAGTCTAAAAAGAGGAGACTCTATATATCATGATGTAAATTTGAAATGAAAAAAAAATTGTTGTACAGCAGAGGAGAAACATTAATATTTTTAGAATATTTGTATACCGCTGTATTTTTCAGTTTTTTAATTTATTTAAAGGGCCTGTGTCATGGAATACTGAATTTCACTTGTTTGAAATATAAGATTTATGTGGTAGGTAAACAGTGTTAAGTGTTCAAATGAACAGTTCGCTTCCCAGGCCATATATGGAAACTAAGCTAAGCCCATTTTGAACTCACTACTTTTGTAATCTCACAAAAATCAACATAATACTGGAAATCCTATATGGGTGCAAAAATTAGCTGTGAAGTTCTCTAATTTTGACCAGGTTTTAATATTTATGGCCAACACTGAAAGCCTAGCTCCAATAGTCATAGTTTGCCACCTGTGTACAGCCTTGTTTTATACCCATTTTATACCCCTTCACATTTTTGCCACTTCTCGGCAAATTCTTTGTCTAACTCAGTATGTACCTGCACACGTAATTAAGTAATTACATCTGAATAGCATAGCAAAACAAAAGTAATAACTCTTGATTTAAGGGTTAATGATTACATCACTGTGGTACACTTGTCTACGATTTATCTCTATTCATGTAAGAAGCATGAGAAGCATAAAGCATAAAAATGGGTCGAAGAGAGAACGCGAGAGTGGGCAGAGTGGAAAAGGGCTGAAGAAGTCTTGGGAACGTCCCTAAGAACTGTGCTTAGTTCCAAGCTATTTGCCATTCCGTCACATCTGGATATGCTGTTCTGACCATTATGCATTTAAACTGGCAGCTGAGGCACAGACCACATGTCAGGAGCATACCACAAGCATAACCCGCTCTGCTGCACTAATTGTGAACTCCATAGAGGGATCTGCATTTTTTACCCATTAGGGAAAGGGAAAAAAAAAAAAAAAAAAAAAACCACTTGACCTTGGTGATCTCACTGTGAACTCAGCATGCATTCCATATGCTGTGTGAAACTGCAGGCACCTCCATTCAGATGGAGAAAATGGGTCATTTCAAGAGGAAGCCCATCCATCCCTTTGATAAATGAATGAACGTTTTTATGTGCCTCAGTGCCCACACTACTTACTACAAACGCATTTTTAAACTGATAGTTTAAAGAACAGTTTAAAAATGAATACGATCGATGGCAACACAGGACATTTGGCATGGAATAAAATGTAACTTTTACAGAATGCCCACAATTACAATAGACATACATCTGCTAGAGTTATGGAGCTCCCAGCCTTTGAATTGAAATCTGTCATCTCTGTATGTTCTTTGTTAAATATTGGTTGTATGCTCTCCCAGTTACAGTAAGGCCTAAGGCTGCAACTAAATTGAGCACACAGATTGAATTAAGTCCAAGCTTTGCATGGTGGTCTATGAGTCAGTGAATTTGTACAGGACAGGGTGCACTCTATGGGCCAAAATGTTCCCATATTCCAAAACATGCCCCCACAGACTGCTAATGCCAACACATTCAAAATGTTTCATGAACACCAACATGTGTTAAACGCCTTCCAGAGTCTTTCCAATCAACACATCGGAACATAAATTCCCCTTCACGTCAGCTCAGTTCTGGAGTGCAGTGGTGGCCCTGCCACATGAGAAACACAAGCCCTTTGTTAGATCCTCAATATTAAATTCAGTATGAATTAGACACGTTTCGCTTACTTACTGCGATCACTGAGTGAATCACAGTATCAGGGAGGGTATTTCAGTTAGTGCTAGTGCAGAGGCCGTCGTGTGCTGGAGGTTAGGGAACCAGCCTTGTGACTGGAAAGTTGCCAGTTCGATCCCCTCAGGCGGCAGTTTGTGACTGAAGTGTTCTTGAGCAAGGCACCTAACCCTCAACTGCAGGGGCACCGCGGATAGGTTACCCACCGTTCAGGGCAAGTGTGCTCACTGTTCCATAGTGTTTGTGTTCACTAGTGTGCATGTATGTGGGTGTTTCACCGCACGGATGGGTTAAATGAGGAGGTCTAATTTCTCTGTGTGCAAACACAGTTGGCTAATGGTTCTGAATTCAACTAAACTGCAGTGTTTTTGCTCAGTGATAGATAGTGATACATGATATTATTGGTTAATATTGTTTTTCTTCACCCAATGGTGCATTGTGACAATCAAAACTCAAGAAGGGGTGGACATTCAACTTTCATGGATGACTTTCATTTGGAGGAACTTTCTCTAAATCATATGATTAATCGGTGTCACATACTTACAAGAAAGAAAGGTTCAATTTTGATTTCAGATTGACTTTGATACATCGTTGAATTTTTCCATTACTGTGTTCACATCCAACATATGAATTCTAACTGAAACAAGATGCTGTTAGTTACTATTACTATTAGTTTACTAGGTAGGCCCGTCATGACCATGACTGACTGGCTGTTTTACCATCTGTTTCTGAGCTGTCGATACTTAATGGCTCCCAAATGACACAAGCTTAAATAAACAACATTACTCAGTGCAATAGCACCAATCAAACATGATTTTACCTCTTAGAATGTATCTGGATAATGGCAGCTTGGCCACTGAAACTTACTATTTTTTTTTTTATTTTGGTGGTGATGGATAGGAACCAGTGGTCACAATGTCTGCAACACAGAGCATTATTTTATTTACTATTTAACACAACCTTGAACTTTATCTCAAAATTACTGTAAAACAATGTCTTTCATAAACACTTCATGTGATAACTGTCTGTAAAAAAGCTCTGAGTGATTAAACGTGGCAGATCCTTTTACCAATTCTGTGGAAGCTATGATGGTTAGTTTGTTTAGAAGAGAGCATTTCAAATCAAACCTTTTAATGATTTATTTATTTATTTATTTATCCATCCATCCTTCCATTTTCTAAGCCGCTTCTCCGTCAGGGTCGCGGGGGGGAGCTGGAGCCTATCCCAGCAGTCTTCGGGCGGAAGGCAGGATACACCCTGGACAGGTCGCCAGTCCATCGCAGGGCAGACACACAGACACAGACAGTCACTCACACACTCACACCTAGGGGCAAATTAGCATGTCCAATTGGCCTGACTGCATGTCTTTGGACTGTGGGAGGAAACCGGAGAACCCGGAGGAAACCCACGCAGACACGGGGAGAATATGCAAACTCCACACAGAATCGAACCCAGGCCCTCCTTGCTGTGAGGCGACAGCGCTACCCACCACGCCACCGTGCCGCCCCTTATTTATTTATTTATTTATTTATTTATTTATTTATTATTTATTTATGTATTTATTTTCACACATCTTAGTTTAATTATGTGGAAGTTAGAGAAATATGTGGAATTTCCCTTTAAGATGTAAAATGCCTGTGCATGCATGTTGGTTTATATTAGTGTGTATATCGTGCCTAGACTTGTTTGTGAGCTTGATTCACTACAACAACGTTCCACCTCTTAATGTAATCCATTCATTGCGGTTCATTTTAAGCCCAACTTCTCTTCAAGTCTGGCAAACCATTAATCTCTGTCATTTATCAGAGTGATTACGATAATTGGACACCGAATCAAACAGATGTTTGAGCTTGATCCTATATCACATTTATCTATTACATTAATCTATCAATTTAGCCTTTTCATTTAGCAATCAAATTTCACTAATTATCAAGACTTCTGTAATTGTCATATTTCCCCATATATGGTAACACAATACTGGGAATCCGGCTTTAAAGAAGCTATAATGACAAAAGAGTTAAAAGAAGCCAATGAGTCACAGGCAGTCTAGAATTTGAACCTTGGGTTTTCTCTAGCGTATGTAGTGCTGGAGTGCAAAGCAGTGTAGTGAGAGCAGCAGGGAAAAGTGAAGGGTTCTGAAGTCATTTATTTATTAACAGGATTGCCTGGAGGAAACCCTCAGGGGCACCAGGCTCACTTTCAGCAGGACGAGAGAAACACTTAATACTGAAATAGACATCCAAACTCGACGTCCCAAAGGATGAGTGCTCGTCAGTGGCTTAGGTGACGGGTGAAGTGCAGTGTCCATGCTGTGGGACGGCAGCACTTTTCTCTGCTTTACACTACATTTACTACCAAATACACTAGCCAGTAGTAAATGAATGTACAATTGTAAGCAACGTGTACTTAGGTCTGCCAAAGGTTTGTTGTTTATTTGCTGAAGTTACTCAGATGTTTTTGCCTTTTTCCCCGTCACAGTATAGCATAAACTAATCAAGCAGTTTCTTGCAGTTTCAGAGTCACTTATTGTTTTTAAACAAGTCCCAAGTCAAGTCACTCAGATTTTTTTGTGGAAATAATGGACACCCAAGTTCTTCAGGTCAAATAAGAAAAGTACCAGCCAGGCTGTTACCAGCATAAAGTTCAGAAGCCAGCTCTCCAAGCTTTTTCTCAATGTGTTAGACATTAAATTTGAAATGAGCACCCATTTATATATATATATATATAAAATTGTGTGCAAAGATAAGGTAAAACATCAAATTGTGTTTTTGTGCTGTTTTTTTTTTTTTATTTGATACAGGTCAAACAGTACTAACCACTGCCTTCTGTTTTTCACTAACATACCAATATCAACTCTTATTAGATTTTGCTGTATTTGTGTTTATTTGTATTTAATTAAATCTTATGTAGCACTTTTACTGGCAAAAAACACACTTTGCTACTTGAGACTTCTGCATAGTACAATACAGAACCAGATATTAGTTTTGCAAATTGCTAAGTGTTTAATTCCTTCATGATAAAGGTTTGTTATGTTAACAAATTAGGGTTAGCAAATTATGCTAAAAGTTAAAATAACATTTAGCAAATCACGATTAAAGTACTTTTCTTGGATTCAGCACATCGTAAGCCTTTTCACAAGGTGAGCAGCCTATTTTTTCATCACCAGACCTAAGATTAAAAGGTTTCCTTTTTGGATAAATACTTTGAACAGAATAGAACTTTCAGATCTTTCAATTTAAAAGTTCTTGCATAAAATAACATGTTTGTGCTTCCCTTCTAAATAAGCTTCTACTCAAAAAAAATCCTGGTCATCCCTCTTATGACCACAAATATTATAGTGTGGCCACACCTCTGTTTAACAAGTGTTTTTTGTGCCAACAGGTGATGGCTCTGTTTTCAGCCTGCTGACTAAACAAAAGTTCCCGTTGCTAGGGTCGAGCAGCGCTTTTGCACAGATTTGTCCAATCAAAAGTTCAGCTTTGTTTCTGTTGGTGTGGTAACAGTCTGTCCAGACATGACTTGCTTTTTTCCCATGAAAATAAGGCACAAACTAATCAAGCAGTTTCATCAGTAAAGAGGGTCACTTTTTACTATTGAATAAAAGGCCCTATCAGGAATTGCTGCAACTGGCAGACAAGTTTAAAATACTAGGACCTTGCTTTTGATTAAAGGTCCCATATCATGGGAAAACAAAATTCCCAGGCTATTTTAAATTATGGATTTTAAAGAATAACACAGAGAATATCCCCACTGTGGGACTAATAAAGGGTTATCTTCTCTCTTAAAGCAATATGTAAACACTGTAAAAGTTTCAAAATGTACTGTTTACTCAGGTCCATCCAGTCCTTGTACAATTTTGCATTTATCGCTACTGTGATGTCACAAGAACCAACTCATTTACATTTATTCACCTATACAGCTTAAAGAAGTTTAGCTCCTCCAATTCACACTGAAGTTCTAAGGAGTGTTTCAGCTCTGAGTAGACAGCCAGTCAGAACTGGCTATACAGAACATTATAAGTCGACCTTAAAGGAAAAAGTAAATTACAGTAAAATGTAGGATACGTGCCCTTTAAGAAATGCATGTCCACTGGAAGAAGCAATACCACCATCTCTCTTCACAAACACTAAAATTTGTTTTATCCACGTTTAACACACCAACATTTTCACATGAACGAATGAATTTATTGGAACTATTTATCAAACGGATGTTTTAAATAGTTTATTTCTATTTCATTGCTGACATTTTACTTCTGTTTATTTTGTATCCATAACACAAAAAGGTCCACTCAGAACATTCTTCACTGTTAGGAATTTAGACAGACCTTGCATTGGAGGGGAAGACACTCACCATCACTGTAGACTTTAATATCTGCCAGGAAACACTGGAAAGGTTGTTGAAAGAATACATTGCTGGCTTCAGGTTGAGGCCTGCAAGAGCATGTAACAGAACTTTACACTAATGCTAACTTAGAAGCTTGGATACAGAAGTTTATTTCTTTTTTTCCTTGGAGAAGGACCAAGTCAAGCAGCGCCTCTGGACTGTAGAAGGCTCAGACATTTGTTTCACACAAACACTGGATAATGTTAGAGTCGCAGTATTGAGCCACAGGACAACTAACTATCCTCGATAGAGCTATAAGAAAGGTTCGATAAATGTTCGATATAATGGAGCGTTCTCACACTTCCATGTTCTAGCGCCAGCCATGGAGTTTTCTACTGCAAGGAAAGCGACACTCCTCTGCTTTTGCCATGGGAGGGCGCAATTCTAAGATTTTTGACATGACGGGGGGTGGTGGGGAATTGTGGAGTGATGACTGAAATGAGTTGCCAAATATACTTTATATAACTCAATACAATTTAGACATTGCTATTGACCTGTGCTCCTGTCACGAGATAAATGGGGTAACTGCAGTGTCCTACAGTGAACTCACCTCTTTCTATACATCTTGTACATTCTGGACATATTGTGGTTCACCCCTCAATTTACTATGATAGAATAGAGAATTCCACGTGTACTAGCTGGTGTTTGAACACTGTGATAAGCTCTGAAATGGATGTGGTAGGAGTGATGGCAGTAAGGCAGTGGGGTATATCACCGATGTACCGAGCCAGCTAGTGTCTGCTGTCTGTACTAAGCTGACAGTGTTGAGAAATGAAACAGCCTCGCATTCGTCGCCAGATAGATAAAATAATCTGTTTTCTTTCTTAAATATTACAAACATTTCGTCTGTGCTTTTCCAGCTGGTAAGACAGCTCACCAGACACTTCCTCCCACTCTCCCATGACAGATTTGTGAAATGTTCCACTGTTGGGTGAGTGTTTGTCGTGTTCCAACCATAAAGGATAGTTTAAAACAGCGATTAACCACCCAGGAGCAAAAATCAGCCTTCAAACTTGAAAGAAATAATGATTTGAGATTTATCGCGATATATGTAGATATCGAACGATATTAAATTCATCATAAGATTTTTGGTCATATCGTCCAGCTCTAATTATATACGAAGCGTTGCATGCACTCAATACCGCAATATGGTTAACAATAAATCACACAGATACTTTTAAAATTATTATTATTATTTTATTGTTATTATTATCATTATCATTATCATTATTATTATTATTATTATTATATGAGCTATTCTAACCAAAGTGTGAAATACAGGGGACTGAGGGTCCGGGCCACCCTTAATCAACTTTTTGGAACCCCTGAATGTCTCAATTAAAATGCATAATTCAGCGGCGGACGGGTGGGTGGGTGGGGGGTGTGTGGTCTGGTCCCTAAAAATGTTTTTGATTATGCTGTCCATTATGATCAAACAGACACTCAAATACAAGTTCAAGGAAAGTTCATTGTTTAGCTGCTGTGTTGGCGTTGCTAAAACAAATTGCTCATGTTTATTTGACTTGAGTGAGCAGAAATACACCTATTAGTGTACAGGTAAAGAGCTTTATTTACTGTGTGACAATATACTCCTAGAAATAATCCACAAGTTCCAACTCACTCTTTATTCAGGTTTTAAACACAACGGTCCTATTCATCAAAAGATGCAGGCAATCATATCTGATCATAACACAAAAGTATAGCCACTTGGGTTGTGGCTAAATAGTGGCTAATAGTAATAACAATAAAATCTGAAAATATGAAAGATAACAATACAGACCCAATTTCAAAAAAGTTGGGACAGTATGCGAAATGCCAATAAAAAACAGCAGTGATAGTACAGTTCTGTTTGATGATAATACAGCTCTGTTTGCCCTGTATTAAATTGAAAACTCATTCCAAATTTGATGCTTGCAACACATTGCAAAAAGGCTGGAAGAGGGTACTGTTTACCAATGGTTACATCACCTTTCCTTTTAACATCATGTCATTTAGGGTATGACGATGCAAACTTATCCAGTTTTGAATCTAGTTTTTGTGCAACTGTGCAGGGCCTTTCCATCATCCACACATTTTGCTTATGCAGCTGTGCTGTTGTAACACATGCAGAATGTTTCTTGTGGTTGGCAGTAAGTCACAAACGTTGAAATAAACATGGGTGTCCCAGAAAAAAAATAATAAATCTATAAGGGCAGCAACTTGCCCAAAATATGTTCAGCATTAATGGTGCTTTCACGGATGTGTAAGTTACCCACTTATACACACCCCTATTATGAGAGAGATTCTGGCTTTTGAACTTTACAGATCATTGCAATCCCTGGCTTAAACTGTTGGATTTTTTGCGGATGCATTTTTGGCAAAGTGGCAAGCCTCGGCCCATCCCTGCTCATAAAGGACTAAGCCTTTTCTGGATGCTCCATTTATATCAAAGCATGATTGCAGTCCAGATTAAGATGTTTCATAAACATTTCACAATGTCTAGTTTTAAACTGCCCCTGTCCCAACCGTTTTGGAATGTGTTGCAGGCATCAGTTTCAGAATAAACCTATATATTTACAAAAAAACTAAGAGTTGATACAATAAAACATCTTACAGTACAGATCAAAGTATATGTATAAAATACTGCTTTCTGTTTTTATTTGCATTTTTCCTGCTGTCACAACTTTTTTGGATTTGGGTTTGTAATAGTAATTGTAGTGATCAGATTTGTTCAATTCAACCTCTTTTTATGACCTTTGTTATCTATGATCATCACATTTTTTCTTGCTAGAACTGTCACTACCAAAACATTTAATAGAGTTTTGGTTATGATTGCTTTGTTGGTGAGAAAATGTTGTCATTTATTTTAAGAAATATAATTTAATTACTTGAAAGCCCAAGTCAGTTAAATGTCCCAAATGTGTTTTGAACTCTGACTGTGAACCATTTTGGTAGTTTGTTACAGTAGCCCAGGGGTCGGCAACATGCCAGATAATTTGTGAGATGGTTAATTTGGAGTAGAATGGACTGCATTTTTAAGCACTCCACTTGATATGGTTTCTTGATATGTTTAATCTGCAACGAGAAACACTAAAAAGTCGCAAAGCTGAAGTCGCATCTTGTTTCCATTTTCCCATTCCACCTTAAGTGGTGCAACAGTGTTGGCTACATAGTTAGCTACATTTTGGCACCTCAGGCACATTTTAACCTCTTATTCTCCAGGGTATATTTTGGTTTTTCCATCTGAATTTACCTGACCAAATCATAAGGCAAACTGCATGAAATAAATGTAATTTATTTCTTTATTTCTTCATTTTAAAAGCTCCCCTCAAATGAACAGAAAATGTGTTTTATAATCACACACATTTTACAAAGCAGATCACTGAAGACACTCAATCTGTTTATAGATTATAACCCAGACTTTTGGAAAAATGGGTCAACTTTCAGTAGACAAAAAACTTGTAAGTTCAGCTTCTTCTATTACAAGGGTTTAAAATTACATTACCCATCTATTTGACTGGAAAGAAGACAGTTACAGCTCCCATATGACACCCAACTTTTGAATGTAGCTTATGAAATATGAAAGTTTTGACAAAGTGCATTTTGGAACCACTAGTGGTCTCAAGGAGTTGAAGAGGTTAAGGTGTAACTGGAAAATTCTAACAAGAAGCTGAGCTGACTTCAGCTTCGTAATGTCACAGAAAAGCATCTGTAGCTGAGCTAAAGCTTAAAGCAGAGCAAAGTACACTATATTGCCAAAAGTATTTGCTCGTCCGCCTCTACACACATTTGAACTTGAGTGACATCCCATTCTTAATCCGTAGGGTTTAATATGATGTTAGTCCACCCTTTGCAGCAATAACAGCTTCAACTCTTCTGGGAAGACTATCCACAAGTGTTAGCAGTGTGGTTATGGGAATTTTTGACCATTCTTCCAGAACCGCATTTGTGAGGTCAGACACTGATGTTAGATGAGAAGGTCTGGCTCTCAGTCTCCACTCTAATTCATCCCAAAGGTGTTCTATCGGGTTGAGATCAGGACTCTGTGCAGGCCCGTAAAGTTCTTCCACACCTAACTCGCTCAGCCATGTTTTTATGGACCTTGCTTTATGCACTGGTACGCAGTCATGTTGTAACAGGAAGGGGCCATCCCCAAACTGTTCCCACAAAGTTGGGAGCATGAAATTGTTCAAAATCTCTTGGTCTGCTGAAGCATTAAGAGGTCCTTTCACTGGAACTAAGGGGCCGAGCCCAACTCCTGAAAAACAACCCCACACCATAATCCCCCCTCCACCAAACTTTACACTTGGCACAATGCAGTCAGACAAGTACCGTTCTTCTGGCAACCGCTAAACCCAGACTTGTCCACTACTCTGTCATTTTACGTGGCCTACCACTTTGTGGCTGAGTTGCTGTCATTCCCAATCATTTCCACTTTGTTATAATACCACTGACAGTTGACTATGGAATATTTAGTAGTGAGGAAATTTCACAACTGGACTTATTGCACAGGTGGCATCCTATCATGGTACCATGCTGGAATGCACTGAGCTCATGAGAGTGACCTATTCTTTCATAAATGTTTGAAGAAGCAGTCTGCATGTCAGGGTGCTTGGTTTTATACAGCTGTGGCCATGGAAGTGACTGTATCACCTGAATTCAATGATTTAGATGGGTGAGTGAAAACTTCTGGCAATATAGTGCAAGTCTGTGTTTTTGTTTTATTTTTTCTCCTATACTAGTACATTAGCACATACTGGGACACATTTATAGCCAAGATGGCGAAACATTACTTCAGTAAAATGCACTTGAAATGTTGTGGCTCCCAATGTGGTTAGATTTTTGCTGAAACTTGACAAAATGGCTCTTATTAACATTTGTGTTGCCGAACTCTACGGTAGCCCCACACTTCAGTACGTTCACATATGCCAACCAACTGCCACACTCCACACAACCATTTTAGTCTTCACAAGTGAACAGTCAATCCAAGTGAAGTATGAATGGCTGAACATCCAACGACAAATGCTTGCAGGTCTACTATAGGTGACTCAGCACTTTCCAAGAACTATTTGACCGAGGCTTATATGAAATCTCAGTGAGGCCATTCAGATAATTGACTTTTGATAAGTGAAATGCCATTTTTACAGGTAGACGGCATTTTAATCAATGAACATCATGGTCAAATACAGGGAGTTGACTTTGTTGACTACTTTACTGAGCTTATAAGGCTTACTAAACCAGTTGATTCAGTCAGAAAGGTATGAGGAAATTAAAAATGAAAAACTGTTGCTTCATTTAGGTGTGGCTGACCAGAGAGCAGAGTTGGGTAGTGAGGAAAGAGTGGCTGAGCCTCCTGCTAAGCTTGACATATAGAGCATACTTATAGGGAACTACACAGATACAGTTTGGGAGGCACAGTCTTGTTAGGTCTTCTTTGCTACATATACTTTAACCTTAAGGGATTTATCCATTTGAAACAAATAAATAAAGCTACATGTACATCACAAGTTGTCTCAGTCATGAAATAAATGACACATTCAACTCCTAGAAGGATTACAAAAATTTGACTCAGGCTTGGCAAAAGTTTACATATCCAGAGTCAAATTAATATTGCTTGATTTTCTATGCCACAATAAGTTAACACATAAAGGGAATTGTTTCTAATTACTATTTATCTGATGTCATTGGAAATAAATAGTAAAATGTGCCATAACTTGTGCACAAACCACATTTTATGTTATATATAACTCCCAATATGTTCAATTCAGCAAATAAACAGTAACCATGCATTAAAATGTGCGGAAGTGTGTTCTCTGTAGAGGACATCTTAATATATTGTCACTTAGAAAATCAACAAAATGTGTGATTTGACCAGGGGTGCCCAAACCTTTGCAAAAAGCATGTGGCTTTTTATTTAACTAACCAAAGAAAAATGTTTAAATAACATTAAACTGCTTTATTTTGCTTCCTGGTTTGAAATTTCCGGTTCTATATGCATGCATTTGTGAGTTGAAAATGCCTTCTGGTGTGAGTTCATATTTCATTCAGTAATTCACACTAAAATAGGTTGGATACTAATTGTTTCCCTTTGTGGAAAATTACCTCCTTTGTGTGTTCTATTACTGCTAAATGTCACCAGGTAAATAACAATGCTTCGCTAATAACTGTAATATAAGCTAGAATGGGAAAGTTCATGAATGAAGTTTAACATGGCTAACAAAGCAATCGCTTTGGAATTCCATGATGTTGCTAAGGTATTCCTAGGCTGTTACTATGGTATCCCAGGTGGTAAAGTACTAAAGTGTTGCTAGGCTGGTGCTATGTTATCCTCTGTGGTTGCTAAGGTGTTGCTTTGCCATTGCTGTGCTATCCCCGGTGGTTTATCAAGCCAACTTAAATATAACTAATTATATTATAATTATATTATTAGAATTAACTAATTATTTGCTAATTATATATATAATTATATATTATTTGGGAAGCTGTTCCAAACTTGGGCAGTTATCCTCTTTCAAGCACTGGTATCAGATTACATTGCCCATTACCCCGTCCACTGGATGACTGATGACCAATGGCTGGTTTACCTGAGGTTTTCACGCTGTATGTTTTTCATATTTGGACCACTCAGTAGCAATATCTTGTCAATAACTACCTCTACTCTCAAATGTGTGACATGTTTATGTCACATTTTACAAAACAGCAATGGATTGTCACAGTAATATTTTTTTTTTATACATCATCATCTTTGTATCCTGCAGGGCAGGTCTTCCCATATGAAAAACTGTAACCTATTAGTCTATATTGCTTTGCAGCAGTGATCTGGCTGGTCTTGGGTAGGCCTGTGTGACTGTGCAGGTTATTACATTTCCAGAATTATTATTCTGCTCACACACAGAGGGCTGTGTTATTGTGTGAGAACGTATTCTACAGCCCACATCTTAATGCCCACAGGAATTGTGTTTGTAGGCTGTTGGAACAGAAACACTGAATGTTCTGCTTGCTACTGAGAGGCTCACTACCTCAAATGAATATCAAAGGGGTGAATGTGAAGTGTAAGGCATTTTGTGAGAGTATTAGCAGCCTCTGATGCACTTTATGACATGGAGATGTAATCGAGCTTTGAAATATTTTTCAGTTGAAGCTTTTTAGGGCACATGCTTTCAACAGCTATTCAAGAGCAGCATCACAGCAATCGTTTTAATATTCTTCATTTTGCAAGAAAAATAAGCAGTTTTGAAAATATGGCTCTGTATATACCTGCTTAGCATTGACATTTCTCTGTTCCAAGAGTGTTAATCTCAGCTTACAGAACTGATTGACATGCTTACAATGCTTTATGAAATTTCTGAATGCATGATTAAATGTTAAAATTTCACCACAATTTGATTTGACTGATTTGGTAGGTTTCAATATTGTTTTAAAAATACGTTTTATTTTGTTGTTTGTGATTTTTTATTTTGGCACAAGACAAATATATATATATTGTTATAATTGATCAGTATTATAAATCAAACATTTCACAACTGATGAATTTCACTTACCACTTTCAGATGAATGCATCAACATGCATACCTGCACTTCTAGTCATTTCATAACACTTGTTTCTGTTTTCAGAATGTTTTCTCACTCAGGCCAAATGAAGCTCAGATGATTCGAGAAACTGCTAAGTGATACAGCAACCTTATCTCTCTGCCTGTCCAATCAAGATAAATGGGTCAATTTTAAAAGTAACAAAATCAATTAGCTAATCTGAAACTGACAAGTGTGCCTTGACTATCGTGTCCCCCTTTATCTCTCTATAGATACCTAGCTGCCTAGACAGTGAGGGGAAATGTAATTGGCTCTCATTTACTTTGCTCTCTTCCCTATAACTCCATTCTGACTAACACTGATTATTCCACAATCAAGCTGTTTTTCTTTTCTTGACTAATTACTCAAATCACTCCATTAAAGAGCCACAGCACATCACATCAACATGGGAAGAATAAGGGGTGGGGTAAGGGGAGTATTCCTTAATTGCTGGAATGATGAATCTGCAGTATACTGCAATTGCTAGCAGGGATAATTTATATTTAGTGCTGTATTCAGTTTTAGACACCTCAAAAGTTCAGTCTTAAAAGTCTTTTGCATTTTCTGCTTTTTCACAATTCATGTAATCCCAAACATACTCCATGATGTCGAACTCCTTTTAAAAGGTTAAGGTGAACAGACCCTCCAGACTCAATACAAAACATTTATTCAGTAAGCCGTCCTCTTTCTCTTAGGTCAGAATAAACGACTGCATCTCTGCAGCCACAGGAGAGACATCAAACATGCACGGCTATGACCAAGCTTGGTAGAGAAGGTCATTGAAGTCAATCAGCATACAGAGCAGGATCACTACAGTAAATTGCTTGCACATTCACACCAAGGGCATTTTGGTAATTTCACGCTAGTCTTGTCAGACCTCAGATCTTAATCAATCTCCATGCAAAGACCCCTCAAGAACTTGGCAATTAACTGCATTGAAGCACAATAATAGGACAAAGTTTGATGTATGGTCAGGACGTAAGCCTGTAGTTTACACAGACAACACAGGCTCTTTGAAGACTATAGACAGATTGTCAGCAAATAAGTATCTAATCATACGCACATAGAGTAACAAACACCCTTATCTCAGCCTCCATAAATGGTGTGTGACTATTTCAGCTACAGAGTCGGAAATGGCCAGAATCAGCTGATTTATGCTCTAAACAAGGACTCTACAATTGGCCAGTGTATTATTTTTTATTTTGGCTGATTTATGTTGCAGTTTTTTGACATGAATATGAACATGTAAGTCAGGTATGCACATTCAGTCTTTAAAGGCTGCTGCTATACAGCTATACCAAAATCTCATAGCATTATCGTAAATGTTTTATAGTGCCAGCTGCCTCTTGCCTTCAATGTAGCACTTCATTTGAGTTCATGTAGGCCTGTGCTGGTACCGATTTCTCGCATTCAGTTAACTGTTTGAAAAGTAACCTTGGTAAGCAGTTAAACTTGGCTGGGAGTGAGGTTTAAAGGGGCTGTTCTTTAGTTTTACCGTTTCATCCTTTAATTTTCAGTAGGTCCCTTACACTGAAGCAGATATGAGAAAACATCATGTGAGCTGAGATTTAATCTTCGTCCAATAAAAGAACATAAAGCGCAGTTCAGTAAAAGTTGTGGTTTAGTATACGGTCATCTTCAAATTGGCCATGGAGCTGTAATTAGTTTAGTAATAAAGAAAGGAATTGCGAATGTCAAAGTTTTACCTTCTGAGAGGTTGTACCCACTTAGCTTAGCCGGACATCTTTTTCTCTGAAGCCATTTCACACGAGACCATTTGAAACACCTGGCGAACGAGAACTGAGATGTTTTTATATATGTGAAGAGGCCTAATTAAAGTGTTTGGCTCAATAAAGACTAAATAATGTTATTCACCTTAAGACTTCGGGCATTTATTAAATGCTAGTAAAAGCATGTGCTGGGAAAGTTCAACATTATTTAATATGAATCAGATCTTGAATTACAAAATGAAAAGCAAAAAATTACGTGTTCCAATACTGATGGCCAGTATTGGAACACATGCTAACACAATCGACAAACAGACGATGAATTTATGTTGGCCAAACAATTTTATGACATAAATAATGTGAGCCAGCTGCATAAAGGAGCTGCATACAGGGCCATAAAAATGTATCATCAGTGTACTCATCCTTTTCAAGCAAATAACCTCCCATTGAATACAATCAATAACAACACATAATTGGGTCCATATTTACAAGTTTTCAAAAAGCACTAGAATTAGCACTCAAACTGGGGCCAGTGTCAGCTGCTCACTCTCAACCTTGATTACCAGTCCCAGCAGCATATCCATTTTGGTTGCAAAATCACATTAGACAAGTGAGTAAAGGCACTGTTTGGGCTGAAAATCCACTCTGAAATTTTGTAAACAAAGGGAGCGACATTTGCTCAGGCTCAAGTGGGAAACTATGTAATTTGTCAAGACACCGCTGTGCCAATTTGATCACTCTCATTGTAAAGCAAACCACAGCTAAGCTTAATTAAGGTTTGCAGAGTATAATTGTGGGTTGCAATCATCTCTCTCCTCCCCTCGGCAACACGGTAGTATTTATTTATTTATTTTTCACCTCGACTTTCAAGCACTTTGTCCGGCTGAGCAAATATGTACTCTCGCTCTCCACTCCAGCAAACACCAGTAAGTAACCATAATTGCTGATTCACAACCGCCGCCAACAACTCAAGGTCAGAGCAGGTCTCAAAGATAGGGCAGGTAAGGGAAGACTGTTTCCATTTGATAAGGCCAGGATTTGAGAAGGAACAACAGGCATGGTTTAAACCGCATAACCAATTTGCAGGTGGTGAACAGGCCTAGTTGGCTCCGTTATTAAAATTCCAAACCTGTGTTTGTCTTCTGGCTCAGCTATATTAAACACAACAGAGCTGTGAGCAGGTTTCACTGTCTTTACCAGCTCTCTCGGGTAACATTTTCTTAAAGCTACAGCACCCTCGGGAAACCTCCTCTCAGCTTCCTCATATTTCATAGTCATAGAATGACTAAGAGACATGAAGAAATAATCAGTGTTGGCAGTGCTGGCTCTACCTAATAAGTGACATCAGCAGCTGCCTAGGGCCCTGCTACCCCCAGGTGGCCCCCTTACAACTTGTGTTTGATTAATGTACCATTATGTTGTCGAAGTCAAGTGAGGGGTAAAAGCAACTGGTTAATCACATCTCAAAAAGGAACAAAACCTGTGGAGCTAAAAAAAACAAAAAAGGAGGAGGAGGAGAAAAGGTTTAAGATGTATGTGAATGTTATTTCATTTGAATTGGTTTGTACTGACCACAAGAAGTAGTGGATCTGGTCTGTCTAACAAAGCAGTTTAACTTAGACTTTAAGTTTTAGCTTCATAAAACGTAATAAATAGCTGCGGTTAGCTCATTTTAGAACAGTGGTTAACAGCTTTCACCGTTAATCCAGGTTTAGATGCTCAGTCGGTGATGAATCCTTGTGTGTGTGTGCACATTGAAATGTTATATTTATGAAGGACAGCCAGTCATGTGAAACATGAGGAAGAGACACCAAAGAAGGAAAGATGAATCACCCTACCTAAATATGTTCAAAGTAAAGCCTTAAATCTTGTGGATAATGAATTATGAATAAAATGTAACACAATGCTATTTCTGGATGTAAATGAGGTCTGTTTAGGCAAGGTTGGGCTCTCTTCTTCAGCACAGGGATTTTTATCCTTTAGTTTCATATTAGCATGATTATATGCTTCAACAGATTGCTTTCACACATCGCACATGCCCACAAATTATAAACAAGGATAGGCATGGATAATCTGTATAGAGGAAACTGACGACGTTCATCACCTGTAATTAATATTGCAGTTAGAGAGACGATTAAAGCAATTAACATTTTTTACTGTCAGAAACTGTGATGCAGTTAGAAGAATTTAAACTTGAAATGTGTTAATGAAGTGTTAATATGTCTAATTATTCATGTGAGTATTACAAAAAAAAAACACCCTCAAAAGCAGTTTAATAGTCCAACCCTTCATGCTATCTCTAGCACCACAGGACAAAGCCTGGCTGTTGGGTCAAATTTGAGCAAATAAGACAAATGTGATTAATTGTGACTCATTATTCTAATCATTTGACTGCCTCGGTTATACAGCATACATAGTACCTTATAATACTTGGAATAAGCCTGTATAACCAGTCATAAGTAGTTTGAGATAAACAAACACTTTATATGTAAGAGTAAATGACAATTTCCATTTTTTTCAGTATTCAGTTCAATTTCTTTTAATATTTGGGAAAAAGTGTGTTTTGTTACCTATAAAAGTGGTTGGTTAGTGTAGTGGTTAACACTTTTGCCTTCTATGCTGTAGACTGGGGTTCAATCCCCGACCAGAGCAAGCACCCTGCACTATACCAATAAGGGTCCTTGGGCAAGATTCCTAACACCGCCTTGGCCCACCTGTGTAAAATGATCGAATTGTAAGTTGCTCTGGATAAGAGCGTCAGCCAAATGCCGTAAATGTAAATAAAATGACAAACAATTCAGGATTCAAGATTTCTCTGAAAGGTTACAGATATGGACGAAATGGTGCAGTACCACTGGAGGCCAAGGGGGGTGGGGGGGAGAACTAGTTTAGCCAATAGTTTACGCGAGACACTAGGCTATTTCGGTCATTGGTAATAATTGAAAAAATTCTCCATCCACAAAGCATTTAATGGTCACGCAGACAACCACAGTCTACAGTGATGCCTCTTTCGTAGTTGGTACATTATTACTACCTCTTCCACCGTTGGAATGTTTTTGTTGTCAGAACCTTTTTACTCCAGACTGACCTTTAGTGGATGTAATGCTCAACATCCACGCCGACATAAAGGATGCATGGAAGTATGTAGGCTGTGACGGTCACGTCGTTTAAAGCAGACATGCTCTTTTTCGTGTGTAAAGGGAGTATAAATGAGCCTTACTACTTACTACCAGCTACTTTAGCTTTGTGGCTCCAGTGAAAACCTAAAGAAGGCTAACGTAACTGCTTTAAGTACACATTTACAATATAGCCTTTATATACAGCCTTTGCCAATGCCTGAAACATACTTCACGCAAGGATGCGAATACAAATGAGAACGCTCGGTCAGTGCATTGCAAACATTCAGTCCTTCTGTACAAACTCACCGCGTGTTCTTACGTTGCTGTGGAGGTTAAAACACTCAGTACTGAAGGGGGTGATAGAGTACAAATCAGAGAGGGATCTACTGTTATATATCTACTTTACCTCTTCTCTTGGATTGGAAATGTGATAGCTAATCGTATTTTTATGCCATCTTTACGTGAGACTTAAGTGGTCGTCGGCTTTGGCAGTTGAGAAAGCACGCTGGCGCTACAAGACCACCTGGTCAGGCTTGGCTGTCGTTATAGCACCCCTTGCTCTACCGCTCAGAATGCACCTCGCGCTTGCACCTCGTTATGAAATGCATCGTGACACATTTTTAAACGCAACTACACGTGAAACCCCGTCTGTGTAGCTCAAAGTGTCTGCGTCCTTGTGTGGAGCACGTTTCAGGCCTTAGTCTTTCTGTGACCAAAGTAATAAAAAATTTGTGCCATCTCCATACAGCCTCAAAGACTCAAAGACTGCAAATCCACTCTCAAGATTTACTCAGTGTGGAGTGGCTTAGCTCTTTGCTGGCTTGGGTAGGCCTTCCTGGAGGGAACAATCAATCAGCTGCTACTCCTTTACTATTATCTTTTACGAAGAACAAGGAAGAAAGAGCCAAGCTTTGTCTGGGCGAGGTCATTTGAGAGATGGGCTAGATTAGTTGGGATTTCCTTTTTTGTGTGCGATCTAGTGAACTTGGGCTTTGTTGATCGCTCTGCCTTTTGATATACTAAAGCACAGTTTACCTCTTGTCCGTCTCTATCCTTCCACGTCTGCTGAATATAAATTGCAGCATTAAATCATGGCTGAATAGCTACTTAAAACATTTAAGGTTTGATTGATGGTCATTTTGCACTTGGAAGAGCTGCCCATTTTTCATGCAGTAAGCAGGGCAAAAGCTTTATGTTCAACAATATAAGACTAATTTGGAGAGTTAGTATAGTGTACATTTGATGAAGCGCACCACACTGCATTTATAAAAAAAAAAAGGCATTCAATTCAAATGGATTTTGATGGCGTGAAGTGAATTTTACAGTTGCTTATTCTGTTCTATTTTTTTTTAAAGAAACTGTTTTTAATGGGTTGGGCAACATAATGTGGTATAATTTATCATGAAATGATGTAACAATATTCTAAGAACATTTCATAGGTATCGTCAGTAGAAGCTGAAATTAAGAATCATGAATTTAAAATTTTAAATAATTTTTTAAAATAAATTTGTCACTACCAGAACACAACAAACACATTATGCATTTTAACAAAATAAATGTAACAGCTTAGCAAACAGTAAGTCTATTTTCTAAAGCTGATGTCAGCCACTATCTTATTTTATTTTAATTATTTATTTATACTAGACTTGTCCAGGGTGTATCCTGCCTTCCGCCCAATGGCCGCTGGGGAACCCCAACCCCCCAATCCACCCACCCACCCCCCCTCCGCAAGCAGCTTAGAAAATGTGTGTGTGTGTGTGTGTGTGTGTGTGTGTGTTTATATTATTTTTTTCTACAGTTTCTTTACAGATTATTTAGTGTTGCAAAAACAATATTGCAATGTTGCATGTTTAAAATTATGCTCTGTTTAACTGGTGCATTTGAGTTATTTACAAACCTTACAAACAAATTCTGAAATACATCATGAACACTATACAATCATAAAAATTCAAGATTGAATTTGAATTCTATTTTTTTTTTTTTTTTGCTGTATTGCCCACCCTTAGCATAGTGCAAAAGTGCATTTGGCCTAAAACTAGAGTTTGATATTTGTTCCATGATGCTGTATTCTGTAGCATAACATTATATCCTTGATATATTTGCAAAATGCATGCTAAGTTTTATAATAAGAGAACAGTGATTAATGGATATGGCGTGATCCCTACCAAATCATATCACATTTGGGAATCACTGTGGCGTCAACCAATCCTGACTGCTAGCCTAGCCAATGACAGATAGATAGATAGATAGATAGATAGATAGATAGATAGATAGATAGATAGATAGATAGATAGATAGATACTTTATTGATCCTGAAGGAAATTTAGCAAATTTAGTACATTTAGCAGAGTAATAAACATGACCAAGCTAGCATTGTGTAATTCATAGCATTGTGTTATCCTTATCTCAGTCATCAAACAAGATGATAAGGAAAACAGTAAGTGTGTCTTTATTCAGCACAGAGGCAGGTTTTTTTCCTTTCAGCCAAAGAAAAGAAGCCAAACATTTACATTTACAGCATTTAGCAGACGCTCTTATCCAGAGCGTCTTATAAGAAGTGCTTTGTCAATCTAGAGAAAGTATCTTTGCTAGTTACCAATAGCTTAGAGAAAAAGACAGTCCTGAGCTCAGATACTGCTAGAAACAAATATGTCACTGCAGACACCAAGAGAAAAAGAAACAGAGTTGAACGCAGAACTCTGTGCCATTCAATGCAATACAATAACAATAAGATACAATACAATAAACTACAATACTATAAAATACCAAACTGAGGCATCTAGCTAGCTAGCACATCACCTCCACTACATCAAGTCCACTACACCCTCTACTGCCTCTAATACTGCACAATAGGTGTACATGGTACTGTGTGTATACTTAACAGTTTGCTCTTTTGATTAAGTAGCACAATTGACTGAGGGATAAAAAATCCTAAACCTATCAAGTCCTGACTTTGGTAGTGTAAAATGTCTATCTGAAGGCTAAATGCTGCATTGACCATATAGCACATGCAATGGATCAGACACCATACTGCACACTAATCTTCCCATACTTTTCTTACAAGCTGTTGAGAAACCCTCCTCCAAAGATTGACCTACAGTCTTGGAACACATTAATTTCACTCTAAGCAATCAGGTCTTTTATTTCACAGAGAGACAGCTGTTGCACAATATTGCATCACACTGTACCACTGTAGCGTAAAACAAAACTACAACCTGATTATCAGCCCCAAAAGATCTTAAATCTATGAAGAAAATAAGTGTTGCTGCACCTGATTACAGACCATCAATATGACTATTCCACATAACCTGCTTAATTTCCTGATTCCTGAATTGTTATAAAAGGTGAATTTAAATCAACAAGGATCTCTGTCTTTTTTGGATTAGTAATACAAGTGTTCTGGTTGCACCACTCTACCAGTCTATTATAGCAGTTAAATGATGTGCATTAGGGAGTATAATTTCCAAACCCATCAAAACCTCCCTCTTTCATCTCATACAAGGTTTGTCACAAGGAATGATCACCTGTCAGTCTGTCTGAAAAGTATGCAAACTACATATACTTGTGCTTTTGTCCTGGCACAGCTGGATCCAGTGTAAATGACTCAAAGCCATTTTCATTGGCTTTCATACAAGGACCCCAGAGAACTAGAATACAGTTTACATGTCACATCATTGAGGCCCCAATGGAAAAAGGACTTTATGATGTGCCCTCATTTATATTCACAAGCCCCTCATGGAGAGTAATTCCCAAGTCGGGAGCCTTTTAAGAGGCTTAGCATATAATAACCAAAAAATAATCCTCCATAGTCGAGTTTCGTTACCCGCAGGAGAGGTAGAGCGGATCGTGGTGAATGTACAAGCTCTTGAGAGTGATGAGCGGCAGTGCATGGAAAATGCCTAACCAAAGACCACAAGTTTCATGGTTAAATCAAGACCCAAGCAGAGTTTTAAGAATATATCAATATTTCATACCAGCATAACAAAACTTTGTGGTGGATGCCTTCTACTAATTAGGCTCACACAGCTCTGAGTGAAGAATATTTGACCCACTTTTGGCAGAACTGCTTCACAAATGCAATGATCTTGACTTAAACTATGAAGCCAAAGACACCCGTGTCTGTAGTTTGGTAATGTTTGCTATTTTTACCCCAGTGCAAGCTATATTTCAGGAACAGCTACATTTCAGCTACGTTTCAGTCACTAAAATAAATAAAATAAACATTAACAGAAATACTTTCTGAATCTAACATTTAAATCAAGTTCAAGCTGGGAATTTGGCCTCTTTTTTCAGTAAATAAGTAAATAATTGTAATTGAAATATACCTAATTTTCCAGTCATCTACAATTGGTCTGTTTTTCCACTCCTTCACTCACAAGAACGGCCATGAATAAATTATTATTGTATTTGACTCCATGTCTCCATGCATGCATAAAAGGACACTAATAATACTTAATGTATTTAAAGGTGTTACTAGAACGGTTCTGCAAATTTATTTATTTTTTTACAGTTTTCCACTTGCCCTAAATGTGATTGATATGCTGAGACATGTTTGGTGACTAAACTTTGCTCATGAGAGAGAAGTCAGTAATCAGCCAAATCTTTTTCATTAATACAGCCCCAAAACTTTTCAACCCACTCAAACGTTAAGACTTAAGCTTGCATCCACATGTTGAGCCTATTTAAACGATGATGTTTTGCCAAATTTCAACTTGTGCAAGTGCGTCATGTAAGCATAAGGACCCTACATTATGTCCACACTTTGTTATATGTTGTAATATTCAAGATTAACAGCTTTTTATGAGCAGAAATAGACTCAAATGCAGTCTAAATGGTTTGAGAGACATTCAGAGAATGTATTTACAGAAAAGATTTGGGTGACTATTGGCTTTCTAATGCTTGTTAGTTATGCTAGCCTTGTAGCTCCAGCACTAAACTGAAGAAGCAAATTCCAGACACCAAACAAATCTTAGCTCACTGACTACTTCTGCAGTAAGTATGTGTTGCGTAAAGCTGTTTCCCTTTAACATTTAGAATCTCCTATACAGACAGATCATCCTCTCTCTTGGTTGGATTCACAGATCTATTTCTCTCTGAAACAAATCTTTGTGGAGACCTTCAAAAGCGATGAGGTATATCAAAAGGCCACGGATTGTTTTCCACTGCAGAGTGGGCTGCTCTGCCGTTAGGCACAGTCCCCTCTGTGGGAATGCTTTGTTCAGGTTTTTTAAAGCATCCTTCATTCTGCTACAGGCAGACCCTCAGACCTCCTTCTAGCAACCAGTGACCTTGCAGGATTGTCCACAAGCCCCCCCCAAGCTGCTGGATTGTTTTGGCTGATTTAGTTGGTAGTATTGTGTGTGTGTATGTACACATGTTCATGTGTGTGGGTGTTGAGCTTGAACAAGAAGCCAGTTCTCCCATTTACGCTGAAGCAAATACCAGCTCGCGGCACAGTTGTACATCTGCAGTTTTCCATACAAATCAATCAAACCGTACAAATCCATGGTAACAGATTCCATGTATGAACTGACGACTTGTTGAGAGAGTTGGAGGATGCTTGTCTTTATCACACTACAAAAATGGCATCCTGGCAAGTCAAATCTTAAATCTAGTTAATATATCTTGTTTTTAGTTATTTTATTAAGTAGATCATTTTGCCTGCTCTAAGAAACTTGTTTAAAACAATCTAAATGTTCTGCCAATATAGTGAGATACTTTCACTTCATGAAATCAGTTAAAACAAGTAAAAGAAAATATAGAAATAAGCTAAAATGATCTAACAATAAGCTTGCACCAATCTCAATATGAGAAATATTAGGTACATGAACTAGATACAAGATCATTTCACGTGTCAAGATATCATTTTTGGTAGTGCGTGTCAATATGCAGACCCTTTCAGTCTTTTCTGGTGTTTTCAAAGAGTTTGATAAGTGTCTTATTTTATTTAGTAGCTTTCATGTTTTTGTTCTTATTCTACAAGAAACAACAGGAGGTTCTACTTTAAGTGCACTATGTTGCAGAAATAAATCCATGAAAAAAAACAGCAAATTGACATTCACAACGTCTTGTGTAGATAAGTGATGCATAAAAACAAATAAAAATGCACATTTAGTTGCTTTTTGAAATTAGCTGCAATGGAGTAAATGGGTTCAATTATCTTTTATCCCACCCATAGCTGTAATGTAATATGACTTTATGCCTACCCACAGTGTGTCCCAATCCACTAACTACAAAACTAAATAGTTGTACCAATGACACAACGTACAAATTCAACATGTTATTTAGTTTGGCATATGTGGTTTACAACACAGCCGCAGAATGTACTTGCCCTGCAACTGAAAACTCTACCCATGAGGAATATGCATGCGTGATTGAGAGAGGGAGAGAGAGTGAGAGAGAGAGAGTGAGAGTGAGAGAGAGAGAGAGAGAGAGAGAGAGAGAGAGAGAGAGAGAGAGAGAGAGAGATGCACAGAAGGCAGGGCTGTAATGCTATTTTCTCTAAATGGCATGCATTAAGTATAAGACTGTAAATTGGACTATAAAAAGTCCAGTTGACCCTCGCTGGACATTAGAGCTCAAAAAACTAATTTCATTGCAGGAACTATGTACACAGTAGTGAAGTACAGAATATAAAAGCAATATAATGAGAACAATGTTTTAAGCACATTTAAATTGAGGGCAAACACTATATTTCAAGATCAATAAAAAAAAAAATTATATATATATATATATATATATATATATATATATATATATATATATATATATATATATATATATATTTTTTTTTTTTTTTTTTTTTTTTTTAATTTCTGTGAGTGTTCTGGTGAATCAATGCATTCATGTGATCCAAAAAAGGTAAGTACGTTTCATCAAAATAATGCAGGCTGATCTTTTAACATGTCAACAAGGTGCAGGTCTTATACTGCAATGCATATGACGATCACCACACAGTATTTTATTTATATTGTGCAGCTTATATACATACAGTTCTCTTCAGAGAAAATGTTTGACATCTCCAAAGGGTTTTTCACATTCAGCAAATCCTACCAAATCTTTCCCTCATACCAGCGATGCCTGTCTAATTTAGCATGACATCGAGCAGGGACGTCCCCATGTGGATAATGAAAAATGCTCAGCAAACAGCATCACATGGACAAATGCAGCATGCAGTTTAAGGACCACCACCATTCAGTCTGCATTTTTTGAGGTCGACCTCATCAAATTAATCAAATTAGCAGGCAATCACGGCACAGCATAAATTGAGCCTGTCCATTTCTTTACAAGCCTTTAGATAATCTTTTCATTGTGCTGCATTGCAGAGCCTTAGCTCTCTAGCCATTTTGTCTTTGGGCAGGGTTTGTGTGGGGTTTTGTGTTAGTCTCTTGTATCTGGATTGTAATGCAGCTGTAACTCTCATCAGAGCTTGAATGGTGCAGGGATTAACAAGAGAGATGCACCATAAATCAAACTGGGCTATAGAGGACCCTTCTGAATGTAAGTGGCACTACCCTGTGTTTCTAGTGCCCAAACAAATAACAGGAAAAACACACCCATAATTTGACTTTTTTTTATTATTTTTTTTACATTTGGAAAACTCAAGAGGGCATTGAATAGGAGAATTTAAACACCTCAGTTAAACACATCAGTTCCTTAAAAAGAAACAAAAATGAAAAACGTAATGCATAGAAATAAACCATAAGTACAGGGTACGCCACTTACATAGACATCATAACATACATATACTGTAAAATGCATCACTGTCTACATAGCACCAGGGCTGTAGCTACGGCAGGGGACCTTAGGGGCCAAGGCTCACTCACTTGAAAGCCAGGCCCTCTCTGATTTGTGACTGCTCAAAAGGAACAAAGCCCTCTAGCGCCAATGAACATTTTTCAAAACATTACTAGTTCTGTGCTGTTATGTCTGAGTTATCGAATCATGCCTTTATTTCAACCTTCAACAAAGTAATTGTGAAGGTCTGCTTGCATCAATGCCCATTTTTGCCAATAAGACAATGCTTTTGTTATCAACACCAAAATAAACCACAGCATTATTCCACCCAACTATTTCTGTAGGATGTTGAAATTTCCTTGAAATGTGCTTACTAGAAATCTAGGCTACTACTTAGTTATATACTTAGATATTTTGACATTGACAGAGTTATTGTTATTTTAGCTGTCCATCACAGCATATTAGGGTTGAAATTAAATAATGAACATGAACTCAAAGTGCAGCTTTAATCTGAGGGCATTTGCATCCAAATTGGGTGAACAGTGTAGGAGTTACAACCATTTTCATCCAAAGCTTCCCCCTTTTTAGGAGCTCAAAGGTAAGTAAATGGACAAACTAACAATAATGAATTATCATTTAAGTACACAGCTGTTTTTTTTTAAACCTGTGAAAAATATTTCCACAAACAATTTTATATATTTCAGTTACCTTCATCTTTTTTTTCTAAAAAAGCAGCATTAAAAGGGAGTGTTTGCATCAAAAGAACTGGGCATTTGTGAATGTGTGCCATGCCTTAGTAGCTATAATGTTAGACATTAGGTCAAATAGAGCAATGTGGAGCATGTGACGTGTAGGAGAATCAAGTGATATCACAACCCATGAACATGCAGCAAAAGGTAGCTTATGATTCGCTATAGTCTATTAGTGTTCTGTGATGGGCAGTATACAAAAAATTTAAAATTCAGATTTTTTTGCACTGCTTTGCTGGGCCTTTAATACTCGTTGGCAAATCCTTAGGGGCAAGTCAATGACTGCCCAAAATCTGGAACCCATAGACAGACTCTGGGTTTCTTCCCTGGTGATGTTCTGCCAGGCCTTTACTGCAGCTGTCTTCAGTTATGCTTGTTTACGGGGCGTTTCAGCAAGTGCTCAACTGGACTGAAGACCAACGGTGATTAACTTCACCATAGCAGAACATAACATTGACTCTGCGCCTTAAAAAAAGTCTTGGGTTGCTTTCGCAGTGTGCATCACGGCATTGTCCATCTGCACTGCAAGAGAAGCCTAATGCGTTTTAAAGCATTTGGCTGAATCTGTGTAGACAATATAAACCTATACACTTCAAATTATGCTGCTGTGTTTGTTTGCAGCCACATCAATCAACCAGATCCACTGACAGCCACACATGCCCAAACCTTAACACTGCCTCCACCATGCTTTGAATCTTGAGCAGTTCCATCCCTTTTTCATACTCTTCTCTTCCCATCATTCTAGTAAAGGTTAATCTTTGCTTCTACTGCCGAGATGTTGTTCCAGAACTGTACAGGCATTTCTAGATGGTTTTGGCAAACTCTGATCTTCCTCGGTCTGAGGCTTACCAATGTTTTACATCTTGCGGTAAACTTTGTATTCACTCAGGTCAAGTCTTCTCTTGATTGTTGACTTTGTCAGAAATGCCTACAGTGCTTTCTTGATTTAGACAATTATCATGAAATATGTTTCTTCACCAAAGAAAGAATTCTGTCATTCTGTCAGGCTTTTCAGTCTTTCTGAGCTGCATTTTTTAACAATACC
This sequence comes from Pygocentrus nattereri, assembly GCF_015220715.1. NCBI lineage: Eukaryota > Metazoa > Chordata > Actinopteri > Characiformes > Serrasalmidae > Pygocentrus > Pygocentrus nattereri. Next base: position 30,762,818 of record NC_051217.1, on the reverse strand, counting down.
AAAGAGTTGATAGACAGATATATTTGCCATCTCTGGTGGGTTCTGTTGGTGGGATTGCTGTCATTTTTGCATCACTGGTAACAGTAGCTCATTGGACTTCATATTGAGAGTAAACAGCAAAAGGTTTCAAATGCAGATATATCTAGACCTTTAATTTATTTCTGAGTGAAATATAGAGGGAATAACATACATTGTCCAATTATGTTTGAGCCCTTGAATATAGATGAGGCTATATATGGAAATGGTTCTAATTCCTACACCATCCACTGGAGATTTGGAGAGCAGGAAAATCTCAGTCCTTGACCATTCACCCCAGACATCTACTCTTAGTGCTGTAAATATAGCGTTCAGGTTAATTAGCTAATACCAATCATGTTACATACAGTTTTTGTGTCAATTATTAATTTTATACAAAATCTGAAAATAAATACTGTGTTTACAACGTAATTTTCTTGTCTGATTACAAAAAGGTACAAAAAAATATGCCATTTGACTAGTAATCATCAACCTCACTACAGTGATGTCTCTGGCACAATGTTTTCTACCTGGCTCCCCTCAAGCTGTAACCATAAAATTCTGGCTACACCTCTGCCATGTACTTGTTCTCCTCAAGCATGCCCACTTCACAGTGGGCTGCTGTAAGTGGAACCTTTGACAGTTCTTATAATGGTGACCAATGGCACCAACAAGGAACTCATTATTTGAGGTTAGTCACCATGCAACACAATAATGAAAGAACTTCTCAGGCAGCCAGCAGCCGTCACAGAGAGAGACACCACTTGGCCACATTCACGCAATTCACATGCGCCAATGTAATACCCTCTTTGAATACATACAGTATACACCAGCTGGGATAGAATGCACTGTGCGCACTCAGTGTGTTAAAAATCTAATCTGAATCTGAAAGTGTGGTTATTTTTAGAAGCTCCCTCTTCTACTGGAGGTGTGTTGGGTGTTAGATGTTTAGACTGCAGCTCTAGCCAAGCAAGGCATAGATCTTAGATCGGCACTGAGCCTAGCCTACTGAAATCCGTTATGCTGCCCATTGTAAGCTTTGTTCAGGAGTCCCTCAGCTCATTACCATTGCTAAGCACCATAACAGAGTGCTGAGTTGCATCACTAGAACGCTAATTAACTAAGAGCTTAGCATATCCCCCCCCCCCCCCCCCCCCCCCCCCCCAAGATGTTAAACTCAGCAAATAAACAGAAACTGTGCAGTAGAATTAGCGGAAAAAGCCACATTTGCTCTCTGTAGAGGACATGTTAATTTATTTTCTCTTAGTCAGCAAAATATTTTTTTTTTGACAAGGTTTTCAATTTTTTTCATGAGACTACATATCAGCTCATTTCTTTTATATTTAGGCATACAATCCTGTCATCATGAAATAAATGAAATAAATTACGTGACAATACACTTCCCTGTGCTCAGTGCACATTCTACAGTATTCGTCAGTAATTCTACAATGCTATTAAATGACACAGCATAATCCCCCTCCATCCACTTTACACTCATAAGACTCACTAATATGCTATGTTTTCTTCACTGACAGTATTTGAATGATAATGTTAAAATTGAAATCTAAAATAACTAATATTCCTGAAATAAAATGAAAACGGTTGCTTTCTGTCTAATGAAGGCTCACCATTTCATGTCTGCTAAGTTTAGCATTCTACTGAACATGGTACGTGACAAGCAAGCAGATGTTTTCATGATGCTTTTTCTTTTGGGACACTGCCTCACATCAAGCGACAAAAAAATCCAGTTTGTACATACACACACACACACACACACGCACGCACGCACTGATGGTACAAAAGACTACACTGAGTACTGCAAGTGGGACCTAGCAATGCAGTTCCTTTTGATAGATAGATGAGTGACTGAAAGAAAGATGAGTGTATCACCAAAACACTTTCATTTCTTCAGTATTGTCCTGAAATTCTTAAACTTCCTTGAAGTATCATACTACTTATTATGCATTATACAAGCATTGCTATCAATACTTTTTTTTTTGCTATCACTTCAAGTACCGCTATGTAATATTTTTGCCATACCACCCACCCTTGTTTTGATATTGTGTTTTGTTTCATTTGGACTGTAGAGAAAGTAGCTGAAGCCACATTTCTGTATCCTAAAAGAGCAAGGTCCGCATTTTTGTAATTTCCTCTTGTCCATAATGTTTGTTTGGGCCTCCAGGCCTCACACAAAACCCCATGATGAAAGGAAAAGTATGGATGATAGGAGAGTGACGCACCTCTGTCCATCTCTCCATCTCTCTCATAAACATCTCTCTCTCTCTCTCTATCTCTCTCAACATCCAATCACTCCGGCAGCTCACAGTACATGACTCTCAGGTGTTCATTCACAGAGCAATAGGACGCCCAGCTTTGGCCTCAGAGAGTTCACAGATAGTGTTTTCTGTGCTTGAGTCCAGAGCCATTTGCTCACCTTTCAGCCTTTCATAATACAAGCGTGGATGTCCTCATCGACAGCTGGTTACTTGTAATCTAGGACTGTGCTTGAATCAGATCATGAACAACTACTCTGTTTATATTTAAAAATTTAAAACTGAAAGAAGTACCATTACTGAAATAGAAGGGGAAAAATCATGCTGAAATATGGTGTGTGTGCACTGCTCTGAGTCACCCTGCAAAAGTCAAAGGTGCCGTTGTCGCATTTTGTGAAAAACCACATCAAACATTGTACGTATTAATGTCACATGTACATGCACAAAAAGAAGGTCTGACTTGACATTCAGGTCTAAAATAAAACATCAACATTATACTAATGAAGATATGATGACAATAATAGATAATTCACTTACATCCTCAGAAGACATCATTAAATAGACATTTATTCATTTTATTGCAAGTGCTATGCAAGTGGCAACATTTTGTTGATTTTCAGTCAAAAACGTACTGAATCATTTCTTATTCACATTTTCATGATGTCAGTGCTGAGAAGTCCATATAATACCGCATAAACTCAACAACACTGTTCCCACCCATGCTGACGCTCATGGAAAAAAGCTCCCTCACCTTCAAAATCCCAATTTAACCCCTGCTTTTCTCTAAAGATGTAATGACTTTCTCCACATTTTCTTCCCTCCAATATAATAAACTTGGAATGGAACGGAGGTATTTGCTTTCTTTTTAAATGGTCTATACATAGATTTAATTACTTGGGAGTACAATATTCTCCCAATTTAAAAATGCTTGGTGCTCTAATTATTTTTCTATATCTAAGGCTGTTAAGGAGAACATGGCTCAGTGGCTTGACTTACCGATTACTTGGATAGGTAGGATGAACTTAATAAAATTAATATTCTTCCTAAGATATCACACCCCTACAGATAATCCCACTTTCCATTACAAAGAAACTTACAAATGATTTTGAAAGGCTGTCAGAGTGACAGCTTTTGAAAGATAAAAGGTGGACGAGTCTTACCTCATGTACGCTTATAATTGGCCATTTTATATAACAACTATTCTTCATTGGCTTTTGCAAGCATTAGCAACAGGCTTAGAATATTCGTTTGTTCATCGAATCCCTTTATAATGTATTCTCACTCATACACACAAAGTAGGTATTCTGTCTTCATCCAATCCGTTTGTTTTATACTAGGTATGGTTAAGGATGAGGTTAATCTCACACCTTGTCAAATCCAACTCCCTTATTCATTCCTCATAAGTATATCTAAAGTGTCTCGATGACAGACCACCTACAATTAATTTTTCCATTTGATGTTACAAGTAAAGGTAACGACAGAATTTGAGTTTCTGTTTTTTTCCCCTGTCTTCCAAGTCATATATGTGAAACTGCTGTACACATACGCATACATACATACATACTTACATTGTATGTAAATTTCATGAGGAATGGACCAAATGGACAAAAAGAAACAGCCCAAAATGACTTGGAAAAAACTCTGGTTCCACTGACTTACATCAAAAGTAAAGTAGGTTTTTCCTTCTCCTGTAAAGTTACTATTTAAGAAATATAAAGTTTTGTTCAGACAACAGCAATCAATATATAGATAGATAGATAGATAGATAGATAGATAGATAGATAGATAGATAGATAGATAGATAGATAGATAGATAGATAGATAGATACACACACACACACACACACGGGTAGTGATCAGAGTTCAGAGTTTAATTTTATTATATGCTTACAATACAATTTGTAATTAAATGCTTAGTATTAAATTAGAAGAACACAAAACAGCAGCAATTTTAACTGTTGCTACATGTTGCTATTATTAATATCAAACAGACACTAGAATTCAGAAACTAAATGCAAGGTGGATATTTCTGTAAATAACTCTCTCTACTTTAACATTCATGGTTGCTACTTGTTACAGTCAAGCTTTCCCCCTTTTATTTTCAAACAAAGGAACAGTTCAACTACATACTGTATTATATTTACTCAAGTATTTAAAACATCAACATTTGAATTCAAATCTTTGTCCACAAAATCAATGCTGATTTGAATTTCAGCCTTCCTAATGATCCAAGCAATTAGTGAACCAATACATTAATTGCAAGCTGTTTATGTACACAATGTATATTATCTTAGACACTAACAGGTCCTAACTGACCATCCTGATATTTTCCATAAAGAGTTTAATAGCACCTCCCTCAGACATATGAAGGTCAAATTGCCTACATTTGTGCAAAAAGACATTGCTGTTAAATGTCATCATAAAACTGGCACAATTTTCTCTGGTCTCTAAAAGCAAACAGTGCAGATGAGCATGACCAAGTGTGCGGACATATTCTCAGATGTATGTATTATAACTTGCTTAATGAATCAATGAGGAATCAATAAGGGTCACGTTGCTGACCTGTGATGGTGAATGTGTTTACTGTATCACAGGCAGGGGAGATGGCAGATGGCAGCCTAATAGGGCCATAATTCACTGGAGCACAGTGGTCAAAGCTGAATAATTAGGAGTTCACACACACAGCCATTTGGGACCTAAATGAGAGGGTGGCAAAAACTGTTGTAATCAACTAAAATGATTTCCCAATTGAGAGGCGAGAGAAAGAGAGAGAGGATGCAAGAAATAGACCGACAGAGAGGGAGCGAGAGAGATCAAGCGAGAAAGTGAGAGAGGGCGAGAGAGAGGAGACAATCCCTTAATGTGTTCTGCCAAAAGGTCACTCCTAAGGGTCAGCACAGTTACTATGGAAACAGGTCCTTCAGTTGTAGATGAAATTGTGATCTACAGGGCAAACGGGCAGGACTGATATATGTGGAGAATCAATGAAGAAAAAAAATGCCATAACACAACAAAACATTAATGTACATATATGATTTCATTACTTGTAAACAATGTTGGATTTCAAAAATGTATTTACTGAGCTGCACTGCTGCACTTGTTCTACTCAAACGGTGCCTACAGGCTCTTTTTGTTGGGTTATTTCCACAGAGCTGGGCTTTGGGCAGTTTTGTGGATGGATTAGTCCACATTTCAACTTTATCCAAAGTAACAAAGTAACAGGTGGATTACTAATGTTTGTGTTGTGGAAGCAGGAGTGGACGATACGGCAACACCATCATATCCCGACACTTAGACATTTTATGATACTGGATATGTATCACAATCTTTAAAACGCACAATGCAATAGTAGTACCACATTTAACAGCCATCAAAACTGATTTTCATGATTTTTTTCCACGTGCTGATCTGCACTAAATCTTTTTAAAATAATTTCTGGAATTAACTTCCAGCACTACTTTAATCCGGTCGCTGATTCATCTGTACAAGAAAATACTTTGGCTTGGTTTATTAGTAAGCCATCTTTTTTCTGCTCCTCCTCCACTTTGCCACAAGGAAACAGACTTCCAAGCGCAACAGCAAAGCTGTGATGTTTGTAGCCACCATTGTACTTTTGTATTTTTCTAAGTAACTTTAGTCACTTTGTTTCATTAGTTTTCATTAGTATTAGCTGAGCTAGCAAGCTGCATCATCATGCTATTCTTAGCATGATTTTACCACATGATGGCCGTTCTTTAAACATGTAATACACATTAGCTGATCTGTTTTATCATATTTAGGTTTACACATCATTAAATAAAACCAGATTATATCACAAAAACTAGTTTTACATAGTTTAGTAATGTTAGCATCTAGAGTTAGAGCCTCTTTCCCTCAGGGGGTGGAAGCTGTTACTGCTGCCAAACAAATAGTGACCACGTAACTGGCACAAAGAAAATTAAACAGGCCTGTTAAGTTTCATTAACACTGCATCTACAGTCCAATGTGCTAATACAGTTTACTGGCTGTGTGTATCTGCTTTATTTTAAATGTTCAGACCCGACTCATTTCTGATACTACTGCAGCTTTTATACAACGTTTACAGAACTCTAGGTTTAACAGGATCTACATGAGATCACTAAGATTTTGTAGAGACATGCATAGGTTATGTAAAGTTTATGTAATTCCTACTTATACCAGGATTACTAAGAGAAAGCAGTATGATGATAATAGTCCATTATAAGGCAAAATTAACCCAGCATTTAATATGAACCTGGTAAGCATTCTGTTGATTAGTGACCTAATGTAAGAGCATGGTATTCCAAACACTTCCGGACAAATTTTCCTGTCTGTACAATAAAAACCACGTTCTTGACATTTGTCAGCAAAACATCTAAGACATTCTCACATCTTTTTTTCCATCAAATTGGTTGGCAAGACCATCTAAGCTGGGTTTGGACATCAAATCTATGCAAATAGTGACCGACCCCGCCAATGCCACACGAACATGGTGGGTAGGGAAACCCAGGGATGCGAATGTGAATGGGGTGGGGAAAACTTTCACGGCCAGATAAAATACATTTTAGCAACATTATATTTAACACTAAAACGAGTATTACACAATGGATTATCACCATGAAACACAAATTAACAACTCGCTACTAAACATACTAAGTTTACAACGTCAGCTAAGTTACCTTGGCAGACCGATTTCAGCTGCGTAGCTTCACACCACTGCTTCATTTTACTGGGCTTTTTTTCCATGGTAGCCTCCTTCAGTGCACTTATTGTTTATAATAATTCAATTTGATAATCAGTATAATCAGTTAGTCTTTTTATGCAATTAGATTTCATAAAATGTCAAATAAAATGCAAGGAAAACACTATACGGAAAACTACTCCTACTGTGGAAGCTTGTGTACGGAATACTGACGGCATAATCAAATGACGCAGAGGTTTCTTTCTTTAAAAGTATGGACCCAAATGTGACCAGTCAAAGTACATATTGGTTGCTAGGCAGATTTTGAAGAGTCCAATCAATCATTAAATCGTGTATGACTTCAGGTATTTCTGCAATAGCTACTGAAATGTGAAAAGTGCCAAAATACTGTATGGAACACAGTGCTCTTACATTAGTACTTTTTCAAGTGCACATTTGATCACTTTCTGAATATCCTGAAATATTTCAGTCCCCATCGGAATAAAAAGTAGGCTACCATAAAAGCAGAAATGCTGGAACTATGGCATATACCAAATAGGATAATCAGCATCACATGTCTTGACCTATCATTCAAATTCCCTTCCTTATATCTCCAATTACAACAGATGCAGTTCTGAATAGCCAAAACTGGTTTTACTGCAGGTGCAGAATTGTGCACTAAAGTAAAATGTAGCACAGTGAACTGCTGTTGAGTGAATGTGGTTAGACACTCAACACGGGCAACACGAGATCACAAATTGCCACAAAGCTACAGATGTTTGTGTGTGAAAAACATAACCCGAGCCTCA